>NC_056743.1:164080533-164295533 GCF_019279795.1 Protopterus annectens | reverse complement strand
ACTTCTATAAAGCTAAGTACCCCGTTGGGGACTTCTTGCCTCAGCTGATGTCAGAGAAAGTTAATAACTGTTTATCTTGTGGGAAACAAATACCTCATAAAGATTTCCACTCCTACTGCATACATTGTTTAGGCCCAGACCACGACGTAGCAGCTTGTCTAGCCTGTGCTTCTTTTAACCAGCGGACGCTTAAACGTCGCTCGGACTTTGCTGAACAGATTTTCGGCTCCGATTTTGCCTACATTATGCCGTCGGATCCTCCGACTACGCAAATAACCAAAAAGCGCAAAGAAAAGGACCGACACTCGTGGTCCGCTGTTTCGGCCGAAACCGCGGTTAATCAAACCGCGAGTGTCTCGGTTTCGGCCGAAACCGAGCAAGCGGTTCTTTCTTCAGCCGATAACTTACCTACTACCGAGGCCTCTTCTATCCTGGTAGAAACGGCTTCTGAAATCCAACCTTCTGTTGCGATTTCACAGGATTTATCAGACACCATTCCCCTAGATATTTCTACCCCTGCACGTGGAGCTGCTAGGCCTCCTCCAGCTATGTCTATTAAGGCCTTTGCCAGGGCTAAAGCAGCCAAAACTTCCAAACCTGGGCCTGCCAAGCCCCCCTCTCACAGGCCCAGCACCAGCTCCCATATGCTTTCTTTGGCAGAGGATCTCATCTCTTTAATTCGTGGATCCCAGCCTCATCCAGACAGGGCCTCTCCTCCTCCAGAAAAGAGGCCTAGAGCAGAGCCCCCTGAGCCAGTAGCCACAGATGATTCCTCTGATGACTCAGAACATACAGACCCTCCTGAGGCTTCTTATTCTCCTTACGAAGACTCTGATGCTGAGGAGTCCATCCCTTTAGCCTCTCCTCCTGAGGAATTTTCCTTTGGGGAAACCTTGCATACTATGAGGGAACAATTTCAGTGGCAGGGCCAAGATTTCTCAGACTCTAGAAAAAGGCTTAGGACCTTTCTACACTTGCCACAGCATAGGCCTTTAGCTATACCTCCAGTTCTATCTGTTGTTGATGATGCATTTAATGATGCTTGCACTACTCCTGATACTTTACCTCCGGCTCCTGCTAAGCCCGATGGGTACTACAGGGTCCCGGACACTCATCACCACTTATATAAGGCCCCTTTTGCAGATCCAGAGACTATCTCCCAGGGCCCTAAAGCTGTAGCAGCTACTTCTTCTAAAACCCTCCCTCTGAAAGGGAATCCAGGTCCTTAGAGAGATGGGGTAAAAAAGTTTACACCTCTGCTACTTTGTCAGCTAGAGCTTTGAACTGCCAATTTCATATGATTCAATATCAAGAGTTTATGCTTGACCAGTTGACTAAAAAACTGTCCTCTGAAGAATCTATAGATAAAAAGTATGTTCAAGAAATGTTACATAACGTACAGCAGGTTAGTAACCATTCTTTAAAATGTGGCTATGATGCACTGGAGGCTTCCTTTAGATCAGCCATGACTGGCACAGTTATCAGGAGGCATGCATGGTTGAAAGAACAGGCATTACCAGACCATGTCAAATCTAAGCTTTTGGATGCACCTATGGACAAGGTCAATTTATTTGGTGCCCCCGCACAGCAGGTACTAAAAAAGATGGAAGAGAAAGCAAAATCTGTGCAAACAGTAAAAGATTTCTTACAAGTTCAACCTCCAAGGTTTAGCAGGAATTGGCCCGCCAAGAATTGGTCCTTTCCGGACTCCTCTAAGGCACAAAGAGGCAGGAATAGGCGCTCTAGAGGCAGAAACCAATCCAGGGGTGCCTACAGGGGTCGCCAGTAGCAGGGTAACAATCAACGAGGCACGGATGCAGCCACCACCACTACAACAACTCAATCACAGTGACTTGGCGGTGGCACCGCCTACCAGGGAACAACTAGAAGCACCCTTAGGCGGAAAACTAACATTATTTTCAAAAAACTGGCACTGCATTACAAGGGAAAAATGGATTTTGCAGACTATAGACAAAGGTTACAGGTTCCATTTCCATACACTACCAGGAAAGAGAGGAATGCCAAACCTACCACCTTCTCAAAGGGCAGAAGCTCTAAAACAAATATCTCAATTATTAAGAATGCGAGCTGTGGAAAAGGTACCAATTATGGAGCAAGGAAAGGGATTTTACTCCAGGCTCTTCCTGGTACCAAGAAAAGAAAACAAATGGAGGCCTATTCTAGACCTGTCCGCTTTAAACACATTCCTCATTGTTCCAAAATTCAAAATGCTGACCCTACAGCAGCTTCTTCCCATGCTGGGCAAGGAGTCTTGGCTGGTAACTCTAGATCTCAAGGAGGCATACCTGCACGTCCCCATAAGACCAATTTGCAGAAGATACCTCAGATTTCTTGCAGGATCAGAGCATTATCAATTCTCAGCATTGCCCTTTGGCTTATCTACTGCGCCCAGAGTGTTCACGAAATGCCTGGCATCAGTAATCGCTCATTGCAGACTTCAGGGGATCCAAATTTATCCCTACCTGGACGACTGCCTGATACAAGCGGACAACAAAAACAAATTAACAGAAGACTTACAAAGAGTCATCTACCTGCTACAAGCCCTGGGATATACAGTCAATACAAAAAAGTCAAGGCTGATTCCATCCCAAATAATAACCTTTCTGGGTGCAGAACTGGACACATCAAAACAAATGGCATTTCTAACTGCAGAAAAGAAAGAGCAACTTCCTCTCTACTTCTTGGCATTAACAAAGCAGAGCCATCTAACTGCAAGAAAAGTGCTACAAGCTCTAGGCTTCATGGCATCCTGCATAATTCTGGTCCCTCATGCCAGGCTTCATATGAGAAAGCTACAGTGGTACCTAAAAAATTTGTGGTCTCAGCACAAGCACAGCCTAGAAACCAAAATTCCAATGATCCCATGCCTGAAACAGGAGTTCTTATGGTGGGCCCAGGCCTGTCAATCAAACACAGGGCTGCCCTTCTGCAAAAGTCAACCAAGACAGACTATCACGACAGATGCCTCAGACCTCGGTTGGGGGGCACACATGATGGACAAGTGCATTCAAGGCCTATGGACTCAAGACCAGCTGCATCTGCACATAAATCTAAAAGAAATGATGGCAGTAAAATTGGCAATCCAGGCATTCAGACCTCTTCTCCAAGAAGGCCAGTTGATGATAAGGACAGACAACACCACAGTTATGTGGTACATCAACAAACAGGGAGGCACACACTCATACCCCTATGCCGCTGGCACTGGACCTATGGGATGTGGCTCTGAGCTACAACATTCAGTTACAGGCAATTTATGTACCAGGGAAGGAAAACATTCTAGCAGACATATTAAGCAGAACTACAACAGATGCCCACGAATGGATGCTGTATCCGGACATTTTCAAAACCATCACAACAGAATGGGGATTACCACAAATAGACTTGTTTGCATCCCCATGCAATCACCAGTTGAAGAAATTCTGCACAAGGACTTACCACCCACTTGCTTGGAAGGTGGACTCCCTATCCTTCAGTTGGAAAAGCCTGACAGCATACACATTCCCACCACTTCCTTTGATGCACAAGGTGCTTCTCAAGATCAAAGAGGAACGTCCGAGGATCATCCTGATAGCCCCAGACTGGCCAAGACAACATTGGTATCCACTGCTGAGGAGCATGTCCCGGGAACAAATATGGAAACTACCCCCTGATCCCATTACTGCTGACTCAGAACAACTACAACATACTGCATCCAAACCTAAAAACTCTGCAGCTAACTGCCTGGAACATTACATAACAGCAATTAACCCAAATTTATCCCAAAGGGTTAAAGACATAATCCTGGAGGCTCGTAGACCTTCAACAAGAAAGAATTATGCAGCAAAATGGAAAAGATATCTCATCTGGAGTACTGCAAAGGGGCAGGATGTGACATTGGTGAACATAGCCAACATCCTGGAGTACTTGGCGGAGCTCTTCCATACAGGCCTGTCCTATTCCTCCATCAAGATACATGCATCAGCTATTTCAGCAGAATACAGCTTGAATCCTCCTGTCTTCTCGCATCCTCTGCTCAGACAGTTTCTGAGGGGAATTAAAAATGTAAAACCACCCAGGAAACCTCCATTGCCAGCATGGGACTTGAACTTTGTGCTAGAAAAGCTGACTCTGCCTCCTTTCGAGCCAGCAGCTACAGCAGAATTGCAATACTTATCCTGGAAGACTGCTTTCCTGCTGGCAATAACTTCAGCAAGAAGGGTCTCTGAACTACAGGCATTAATGGCAGTACAACCCTTCCTGATCTTCCATCAAGATAGTGTGTCCTTGAGAACAAATCCTACATTCATGCCTAAGGTGGTATCCAGAGTCTCTTTAAATCAGGCTATCCACCTTCCTACATTCTTCCCCAATCCACAGAACAGGGGAGAAAAGCTCTTACATACCTTGGATGTACACAGACAATTACGCTACTACCTGGACAGGACAAAGAACAATAGAAAAACTGACCAGCTTCTGGTAGCTTATGCAACAGGAAAAGAAGGAAAACCAATTTCTAAACAGACAATCTCTAAATGGATAGGAAATTGCATTAGATTTTGTTACTCCTACCATGGAAAGAAAACTCCAGAGAACATCAGGCCTCACTCCACAAGGGCCACAGCCACTACCACAGCTTTCTTACGAGGAGTGGCTACCAAGGACATTATAGAGGCTGCTACCTGGACCTCCGTGCATACATTTGCCAAGCATTATAACTTACCTCTATATTCTAGATCCCGTGCTGGTTTTGCCACTGCTGTTTTGCAAGGGATCCTGACTACACCATAATCTATTCTCATTTCCTCCTCCCCTAGTTTAGCTATGGTATTCTACCCATTTGTTAAGACTGCAGATGCATCCTTGAAGGACATAGTACAGTTTTGTACCTACCATAAATGTAGATGTCCGAGAGGAATGCATCTGCAGTCAGGATTACCCACCCTCCTTCCCCTCTGAGGTACTCCTAGGGTACTTACCAATCTTCAGCTAGCTTTTGTGGGATCTATTATGGTGTATTTGTTTGTATATATGTACATACATGTTTATTTTGTGTGTTTGCTCTCTACTATTTGGAAACTTTGGCATTTATCCAAATTTAGCCAACTAAGAGGGCACCTGGCATCTGGGGCAAGAAACACTGAGGAGAATGACGTCGGCTGATGCCTTTATACCCGAAGAACTGCCGCAATGACGGGTGAAGTGCGACACCAGCCGAAGCCAGACCCAGACTTTGGAATCCGGCCGACCGAAGGGCTGCCTGACGACAGGACAACCCATTTGTTAAGACTGCAGATGCATTCCTCTCGGACATCTACATTTATGGTAGGTACAAAACTGTACTTTCCTCCTCTTCAAAACCAGGGAGTGCTAAGCCAGCCCCTCATGGTAAGAACTCACAATGACTTTACACTTCCACCTCCTCCCTCTGCCCACCTGCTGTTGCCCCTAGGAGGAAAACTCTCCTTCCACACAAGCACCTGGTCCATCATTACAAACGACTGCGGGGTCCTCAACATAGTGTCCCAGGGATACTGATTTTATTTCCACACACTACTGACCCAAAAAGGGTTCCCAGATCTTTCCCCAAACCAGTGGGCAGAGGCCAAAAAGCAAGTAATTTCCCTGCTCTTGATGAGAGCAATAGAGCATGTTCCTGCAGAACAGTAGGCCAAGGTTTCTACTCCAGACTCTTCCTGGTACCCAGAAAAGAGGGCACTTGGCACCCCATCCTCTGTCTATCCATTCTAAACTTTCATGGTGATACCAAAATTCAAAATGCTCACCCTCCAGCAACTTCTGCCTATGCTCTCCAAGGATGCTTGACTAGCCACCCTAGACCTAAAAGAGGCCTACCTACACATCCCAATCAGGGAATCTTGCAGGAAATATCTCTGTTTCAGAGCAGGATCACTGCACTTTCAGATGTTGTTCGTGTTTCACTCTTGCAGTCATGACATTAGGGTAATCTGCTGGCAGGTTGCACTCAGTCGGCCTGATTAACAAAGCCTTGGGTTCTGCGTCGGTTGCTGTCCCTTCTTCCATGATGTCAGGTCGTCAGGGGTATAAAACATGCAGCCGACGCTATTACATCAGTCTTTCTCGCAGCGCAGTGCCCGAAGCAGAAGCAGTTCGCAAGTACCGGTCGTTCGACTCCTGAAATTTTTGTTTTCAAATTTCAGAACTGAAGTCTTCAACTAAAAGCTAAGTACCCCGTTGGGGAAACTTTTTCTTGCTCCTTACCGATGTCAGTAAAAGTTAATAATTGCATTACTTGTGGGAAGCAAATACCTCATAAAGATTTTCATTCGTACTGTATTCCTTGCCTAGGCCCTGACCACGATGTACCTTGCTGTCGGTTTTGTGCTGAATTTAATCAATGCACTATTAAACGTCGATATAGTTTTGCTTCTGTATATTTTGGCTCATGATTTAATTATCCAGAAATGTCATCTGTTAGCAGTCTGACTACCGGAATACCTAAAAAGCACAAAGAAAGAGACAGACCGTCGAGGTCCAAAACTGACTACGCTTCTCCTAAGCCAGTCTCCAGTTTGCCGGTACTCAGTGAGGCGCTTTTGCAGCCCGTGATACCTGCTACTTCTGATTCACAGGCCTCTACTGAGACCCATTTGGAGTCTGGTATACCACAAAATGCTTCGATTATGGAACCCGCGGATGTCTCTACCTTAGATGGGTCCGGAGCCGCTGTGCAGGCATCGGCTTCTGAGGGTGTTTTCAGGCCTACAGATTTGTACATTAGACTGACGCCATCTTCAAAACTAAGGCCAAAATCTAAATCTGTGTCTAAAAAAAACGACGCCTGGGCCACATGTGCAGGCCCCTATACCTAGAAAACAAATTATCAAAATGACTGCAGATTTAATTATTCTGATCAGGGGTACCCAACCCCCTCCTTCTAAGAGGCCTAGGCAAGACATTGATTATGAATCTTCTGAACAGGATTCTATTTCTTCTGACTCGTCTAATAAACAGGATTTGTCTATACCTACTTATGAGGACTCTGATGCAGAAGATTCCATTCCTTCTGCTTCTCGCCCTGAGGATTTTTCTTTTGGGAAACTTTACATACCTTAAGGGAACATTTCCACTGGGAAAGTCAGGATTTCTCTGAATCTAAAAAGAAGCTTAGGGATTTTCTTCTTCCTCAGCATAGGCCTTTGGCTATACCTCCTCTTCTTGACATTGTTGATGATGTTTTTTCAGAATCTAGTATGGCTCCTGATTCTCTGCCTCTGGCTCCTTGTAAGCCAGACAGATACTACAGGGTCCTGACTCCCACAAATTCCTTTTCAAAAATCCTATTGCAGATCCTGAAACCATTTCTCAGGGTCCCAAGGGCATTAAGGCCTCTACTGCTAAAAATCCTACCCTTTCTGATAGAGATTCCAGGGTGCTGGATAGATGGGGTAAGAAGGTTTACACTTCTGCAACCTTGGCAATCAGGGCTTTAAACTGTCAATGTCATATGCTTAAATATCAACAGCATATTATGGGACTGCTTAAACAGAAAATGATGTTAATTTCTGACTGTGTGGAAAATAAAGATTTACAGGATTTATTGCATTCAGCTGAGCAAGTTGGAAAGTATACTTTGCAATGTGGTTTTGATTCTTTGGAGGCCTCTTGCAGGGCTGCTTTAACTGGATCTTTGTTAAGAAGGCATGCTTGACTCAGAGCAAACTGTGCCTGATCATGTTAAAGCAAAATTGTTGGATGCTTCTTTACAACAGGACCGTCTTTTTGGTAATAAGGCTGAAGAAGTTTTAAAAAAGGTGGAAGATAAAGCTAAATCTATGCAAACTGTGAAAGATTTCTTACAAGTGCAACCTCCAAGATTTAGTAGGCACTGGCCTACTAAGAACTGGTCCTTTCCAGTTTCTTCGAGAGCCACTCAAGTCAAACCCAGACATTCCAAAGGCTCCAGGTTTCAGTCACAAGGGACCTTTAGATCAGAACAATGGGGTGCCTCCACTTCCAAATCTGGAAACAACAAGGCACCTCCCTATGGTAAACAGTCTCAATGGCTTCCCTCTACACTTACCAAGCACTTATCTTATAGCTGCCCCTTTGGGGGGAAAGCTGGCACTTCATGCAAGAAACTGGCAACTTATAACCCAGAACAAATGGGTTTTAAATATAGTAACCTAGGGATACAGATTTCATTTCCACACGTTGCCAATCCCAAAAGGATGGCCAGACCTGCCCCCAAATCAGTGGGCAGAAGCCCAGAAACAAGTTCTGTCCCTCATGAGCATGGGGCTATTCAACCAGTACCCCAAGAGGAAAAGGGACAAGGTTTCTATTCAAGACTTTTCGTGGTACCCAAAAAAGACAAAGCATGGCATCCAATTCTGGACTTATCTACTCTAAACACATTTATGGACATCCCAAAATTCAAGATGCTGAATCTTCAACAGTTGCTTCCTATGCTAGACAAAGATGCCTGGTTGGTAACTGGACTTAAGAGGTTTACCTGCATATTCCAATCAGGGAATCTTTCAGAAGATACCTCCACTTCAAAGCAGGGTATTTGCATTACCAGATGTTCATCGTGTTTCACTGTTGCAGTCATGACTGTAGGGTTCTCACCTGCCGGCAGGCAGCCCTCGGTCGGACAGAATCCCAAAGTCTGGGTCCGGCGTCTGCTGTTCAACCCTGCTCCCTGACATCAGAGCGCCAGGAGTATAAAACTGACAGCCGACGCCATCTTCTCCAGTCTTTCTTGCCGTGCGGTGATAGCAGTTCGCAAGTGCTGGTCGATTGACTCCTGACGAATATTTCTACGTACGCTTGGTCCAAGACTTTCTTCTCCACTCAAAGCTAAGTACCCCGTTGGGGAAACTTTTTTCTTGCTCCACTCCGATGTCAGAAAAAGTTAATAATTGTATTTCATGTGGGAAGCAAATACCTCATAAGGATTTTCATTCTTACTGTATTCCTTGCTTGGGCCCTGACCACGACGTAGCTAGTTGTCGGTTTTGTGCTAGATTCAATCAACGTACGATTAAGCGAAGGTACGATTTTGCTTTTCATTACATCGGTAGACGCTTTAACTACAAAATGTCGTCGGATACGCTTCCATCTACCGGAGTTCACAAGCGTTGCAAGGATAAAGACAGGCCTCCGAGGTCCAAATCTGATGATAACGCACATGTGGAGCCAGCCTCAGGTTCAGCCGTCGTCAGTGAGGCGCTTTTACAGCCCCTGTCCTCGGCCATTTCAGAACCAACGGCCAAAACGAACTCTCATGGGGAGCCAACCATGCCTTTAAATATCTCTGTTGCAGGACCTTCGGACATCGCTCCTTCAGATGGGTCCGGAGCCGCTGTGCAGGTACCGGCTTCCGAAGGGGTTTTCAGGCCTACTCAGCTTCAAGTAAAGGCAAAGCCAAAGACAAAGGCAAAGACTCCTTCTAAATCAACACAGGCCTCTTCTGAACTGGCTCCCAAGTCACAGAAACAGTTACTCAAGATGGCGGAGGATTTACTTGCAATATTTAGGGGTTCTCATCCCCCTCCAGACAAAAGGCCAAGGCAGGATGTTTATTATGATTCCTCTGATCAGGCTTCTGTTTCCTCAGATGTTCATCATGCATACAGTTGCAGTCATAACAGATGGGTTCTCCTGCCGTCAGGCGGGTCCTCGGTCGGCCGCATTCCAAAGTCTAGGTCCGCCGTCGGTTGTTGTCGCTTCTTCCCTGACGTCATTGTGACAGGGGTATAAAGGAACCAGCTGACGCAATTTTCTTCAGTCTTTCTTGCCGCGCGGTGCCCGAAGCAGAAGCAGTTCAAGTGCCGGTCGGCCAGCTCATGAGATTACAAAAATTCTGGAAACTGAAGTCTTCTGAAAAGCTAAGTGCCCCGTTGGGGAACCTTTTCTTGCCTCAGACCGATGTCCGACAAGGTTAATAATTGTATTTCTTGTGGGAAGCAAATACTGTATAAGGATTTCCATTCCCTCTGTATACCTTGTTTAGGCCCACACCACGAGGTCTTGGCCTGTCGCTTTTGTGCTACATTCAACAAACGCACTATTAAGCATCGGGCGGAGTTCACCCAGCATTATTTTGGAAAAGCTTTTAACTATACCATGTCGTCGGATACTCCGACTCCGGTTTTGTCTAAAAAATGCAAAGACAAGGACCGACACGCGAGGTCTGCGGCCTCTACCGACACCACGCCAAAGCCGACTACACGTGGTCCGGTTCTCAGTGAGGCACCTACGCAGCCCCTGCCTACCGACGACCTGTCTTTGACAGTGTCTCCTGTACCCGAGGTCGCAGGCTCCTCGGCCCACACCCCGACTACAGATACCGAAGCCACTCTTGGCGCTGAAACTCAGAATGTGGACAGGTCCACCTCCACTCAAGGTGTCTTCAGACCTTCCTCTTCTTTCTCCATCAAGGCTTTCACAAAGTCTAAAGCAACCATGCACTCTTAGACCAGCTACTCAGGGCCCATCTCCAGGCCCCATGCCTAAGAAACAGATGCTTAAAATGGCTGAGGATTTGATTACTCTTAGCAGAGGTTCTCAGCCCACTCCGGACAAAAGGCCTAGAGTGGAGGAAGATTCCCCCTCCTCTGATCAGGGCTCCATTATTTCAGAGCACTCCCTTTTGAAGACTCTGATGCGGAGGAGTCCATCCCTTCTGTATCCCCCCCTGAGAATTACTCATTTGGGGAAACTTTGCATACGTTAAGGGAACACTTCCACTGGGAAGGCCAGGATTATTCTGATTCCAAGAAAAGGCTCAGGGAATTTCTCTTGCTTCCTCAGCACAGGCTTCTGGCTATACCTCCTGTCTTGGACATACTAGATGATGTTTACTCGGAGGCCTGTCTTAACCCGGACTCTCTACCTCCAGCTCCTGTTAAGCCTGACAGGTACTACAGGGTTCCTGACTCGCACCAATTTTTATACAAAAGCCATGCTGCTGACCCAGAAAACATCTCACAGGGCCCCAAGGGAGTTAAGGCCTCCATTGCTAAAAATCCATTGCCTTCCGAGAGAGATTCCAGATCCTTAGAAAGGTGGGGGAAAAAGGTATATACCCCGGCTACCTTATCCATGAGGGCCTTAAACTGTCAGTTTCATATGCTAAAATATCAACAGTTTTTATCAGAATTGAAAAGTAAAATGTCACAGCCTGAACAACCAGACTTGAAGGAGTTGCAGGATTTGATGCATAGTGCAGAACAAGTGGGTAAGCATACCTTACAATGTGGTTTTGATGCTCTAGAGGCGTCATGTAGAGCTGCTGTTACAGGATCAGTCATACGTAGGCATGCCTGGCTCAAGGAACAAGCCCTGCCTGATCATGTCAAAGCTAAATTACTAGACGCCCGTCTTCAAAAGGATGTGCTATTTGGTGCTAATGCTGAGGAGGTATTAAGGAAAATGGAGGAAAAGGCTAAATCAATGCAAACAGTGAAAGAATTTCTACAGGTTCAACCCCCACGTTTTAGTAGAAATTGGCCTTCAAAAAACAGGTCCTTTCCTGCCACAGACAGACCGCAAAGAGGCAGATACAGGCGCCCGAGGGGCAGAGGGCAATCCCAAGGATCGTATAGCGGCAGACAATGGCAAGTACACAAAGAGGTGGTGAGGACAACTCGCAATCTTTCAGAAAGCAAACCCAATGACTTTCCCCTTTGCATGCCATCCAGGTCTCAAATGGCAGCCCCCTTAGGAGGAAAGCTGTCATTATTTTCAAAAAATTGGCATATTGTCACAAAAGACAAATGGATACTGGACATTATAAACAGAGGCTATAGATTTCTTTTTCACACCCTTCCAAAAATGAGAGGCATGCCAAACCTGCCACACAATCGAAGGGCAGAGGCACAAAGGCAAATTACAAAGCTCATGGACATGAAAGCTATTCAAGAGGTACCTACGCACGAACAAGGTCAAGGATTTTATTCCAGGCTATTCCTGGTACCAAGGAAGGAAAAAGATTGGAGACCTATTTTGGACCTGTCCATCCTAAACACATTTCTACTCGTACCAAAATTCCAGATGCTCACTCTACAGCAACTTCTTCCCATGCTGGGCAAGGAGTCTTGGATGGTAACATTGGACCTCAAGGAGGCATACCTGCATGTCCCAATCAGACAAAATTGCAGAAGATACCTCAGATTTCTTGCAGGTTCAATTCATTATCAATTCTCTGCATTGCCCTTTGGCTTATCTACTGCGCCCAGAGTATTCACGAAATGCCTGGCATCAGTAGTTGCTTTCTGCAGACTTCAAGGGATACAAATATACCCTTATTTGGACGACTGCCTGATCCAAGCAGACAGCAAGAACATACTTCTGAAACATCTGGCTTATGTAATAATGTTGTTGAGCTCTCTGGGATACACAGTCAACAAAAAGAAATCAAGACTAATACCCTCTCAGAAGATAATTTTCCTGGGTGCCAACTTGGATACAAACGCCCAGATGGCCTACCTCACGCCAGAGAAGCAGGGGCAGCTAACTCAATATTTCACAGCACTAGCAAATTGCACCAGGCTTACTGCAAGGAAAATCCTGCAGGTTCTGGGATTCATGGCATCTTGCATCTTACTAATCCCATGTGCAAAGCTGCATATGAGGAAACTTCAATGGTACCTAAAAAACATATGGTCTCAACACAGTCACAATTTGGAAACAATAATACCACTAATTCCATGTCTGCAAAAGGAATTTCTGTGGTGGGCTCAAGCTTGCCAAACAAACACAGGCCTTCCATTCAGCAAGCCTCAAGCAAATCAAGTCATCACAATAGATGCCTCAGACTACGCCTGGGGGGGCGCACATGGCAGATCGGTGCATTCAGGGCAAGTGGTCCCAAAAAGAAAAGCACCTTCACATCAATCAAAAGGAAATGCTAGCAGTAATAAATGCTATTATAGCTTTCAAGGACCTTCTGCAACCAGGACAACTACTGATAAGAACAGACAACACCACAGTTATGTGGTACTTATACAAGCAGGGAGAAACGCATTCCTACCCCCTATGCAGACTGACCATGTCACTTTGGAATATGGCCATGGACTTACAAATCGAACTACAAGCATAGTACTTGCCAGGCAAGGAAAACACGCTGGCAGACAACCTAAGCAGAAATATGACAGATCCACACGAATGGAAGTTGCATCCAAAAGTCTTTACAGAAATAATCCAAGCATGGGGAAGGCCAGACATAGATCTATTTGCCTCCCACAAAGGTCACCAATTGAAAAAATTTTGCTCAAGGATTTTCCACCCAAAGGCCTGGAGAGTGGACACTCTCTTTTTGTTGGACATCAATGACGGTTTATGCCTTCCCACCTCTTCCTCTGCTGTCCAAAGTTCTACTGAAAACCAGAGCAGACAGACCAAAGATGATCCTCATTGCTCCGGACTGGCCAAGACAACACTGGTACCCACTCCTGAGGAGCCTGACGCATTCACCACCATGGACACTGCCTCTAATGCCACTTCTCTTGACTCAACACAGCTTCAAAACTCTTCACAGCCAGCCAAAGACACTAAATCTAGCTGCATGGAAGATCCCTTCGCATCACAACAAACTCTACTCTCCAAGGAGGTTCAGGATGTCATTTTGGAGGCCAGAAGGCCGTCAACTAGAAAAGCTTACTCCACAAAATGGAAGCGGTTTTGCGCCTGGAATGAGAAAAGGGGTCAGGATCCTGGGAAACTGAATTTACCTCAAATACTACAGTACTTAACTGAGCTGTTAAGCAGTGGACTTTCATTCTCCTCGATCAAAATCCATGCCTCAGCCATTTCTGCAGAATACAACACTGACCCACCCTTATTCTCACACCCTCTCTTAAGGCAGTTCCTCAGCGGGGCTAAGAATCTAAGACCACCAATAAAACAGCCAATACCTGCTTGGGATCTCAATTTCATTCTGGAAAAACTGACCTTGCATCCCTTTGAACCAGCTTCCTAATCAGATTTGCAATATTTGTCCTGGAAAACAGCTTTCCTTCTGGCAATCACCTCAGCTCGTAGAGTTTCAGAACTACAAGCACTCATGGCTGTGCAGCCTTTCATCATCTTCCATCAGGACAGAGTTTCCTTGCGAACCAACCCGTCCTTTATGGCTAAAGTGGTATCCAAGGTAGCTTTGAATCAGGCCATACATCTACCTACCTTCTATCCTAATTCCCAAAACAAAGGGGAGAGACTACTACATTCCCTGGATATCCACAGACAGCTACGTTATTATCTGGACAGAACAAAGCCTTTCAGAAAATCAGACCAGCTCTTTGTGTCCTATGCTGTAGGAGCTCAAGGAAAGCCAATTTCGAAACAGACAATCTCTAAATGGATAGCCCACTGCATACGCTTTTGCTATTCCTTTCATGGCAAGACTGTACCTACAGGCATCAGATCTCACTCCACAAGGGCCACTGCCACCTCTGCAGCCTTTCTCAGAGGAGTCCCTACCAAAGATATTTTGGAAGCAGCCAGTTGGAGTTCTGTACATACCTTCACCAAGCACTACCACCTACCATTATACTCCAAAACTAGGGCAGGCTTTGCCACTACAGTCTTGCAAGGCATCCTGTCTCCTCAGAGTACCACCTAGTGCCTACCACCCCTTTCTTAGCTTTGGGATTCTACCCATCTGTTATGACTGCAGCTGTATGCACGATGAACATAGTACAGTTTTGTACCTACCATAAATGTAGATGTTCGAGTGCTAATACAGCTGCAGTCTAGGTTTCCCTCCCTCCTTCCCCTCTTGGGACAATCCTAATGGCTAACACCTCCTCATACAACATGATTGGGGTATTCTTTTATGGTGTATTTGCTTGCACTACTGTTTTTTGATATTATTGCATTGCATTATTACATATAATTATGTTTTGCCTTCCTTCTGGGAGCACCTGCCATTTGGGGCAAGAAAAACTGAAGAAAATGGCGTCGGCTGGTTCCTTTATACCCCTGTCACACTGACATCAGGGAAGAAGCGACAACAACCGACGCCGGACCTAGACTTTGGAATTCGGCCGACCGTGGACCTGCCTGACGGCAGGAGAACCCATCTGTTATGACTGCAGCTGTATTAGCACTCGAACATCTACATTTATGGTAGGTACAAAACTGTACTTTTCTTCTTCTGATCAGGAATATTCTTTTCCTCCTTATGAGGATTCTGATGCGGAAGAATCCATTCCTTCAGCTTCTCCTCCTGAGGATTTTTCCTTTGAGGAAACTCTGCATGAAATGAGGGAACATTTTCACTGGGAGGGACAGGAGTATTCAGAATCCAAGAAAAGACTGAGAGATTTTCTTCTTCCCCAACATAGACCCCTGGCTATTCCTCCTGTTTTGGATATTGTGGATGATGCCTTTTCGGAGGCTAATTTAACCCCTGATTCTTTTCCTCCTGCTCCTGTTAAGCCTGATAGGTACCTGATTCCCATCAGTTTTTATACAAGAATCCTACTGCTGACCCTTAAACCATTTCTCAGGGTCCTAAGGGTGTTAAGGCCGCTACTGCCAAAAATCCTATTCCTACTGAAAAGGATTCTCGAGCCTTGGAAAGATGGGGCAAAAAGGTGTACACTTCTGCAACTTTGTCCATTAGGGCTTTGAACTGTCAGTTTCATATGCTTAAATATCAGCAATTTCTCTTGTCTGTCTTAAAACAGAAATTTACTTCCATTTCTGCCTGTGCAGAGGATAAGGAATTACATGACTTATTGCATGCCACTGAACAAGTTGGGAAGCATGTTTTACACTCTGGATTTGATGCCTTGGAGGCTTCTTGTAGGGCTGCGGCCTCTGGCACAGTCATTAGAAGACATGCATGGCTAAAGGAACAAAATTTACTTGAACAAGTAAAGGCTAAATTATTGGATGCTCCTGTTCAGCATAATGTTTTGTTTGGATCTAAAGCTGAAGAGGTGATTAAAAAGATGGAGGATAAGGCGAAATCCATGCAAACAGTTAAATATTTCTTACAAGTACAGCCTCCTAGATTTAGCAGAAATTGGCCATCAAAAAACTGGTCCTTTCCCTCTTCAGACAGGCCTCAAAGGGGTAGATATATATGCTCCAGAGGAAGGCCTCAAACACAAGCTGCTTATAGACCAAGGCAATGGACTTCTTGTACCCCTAGGGGAGGAGAGGACAGGCCACAGTCTCAAAGGAAACAAACTCAATGACCCCTCTGTTGGGCTGCAGGAACGTCTTGCCTGGAAGCCCCTCTCAGAGGAAAACTCTCTCTTTTCTACCAAACTTGCACTCAAATAACCCAGGACAAATGGGTTTTTGGATGTGATTTTAAGAGGTTACAAATTCCATTTTCATACCTTGCCAAGGCCAAGCGGATGGCCAGACCTTCCAAAACATCAATGGACAGAGGCCTTAAACCAAGTGGAGGCTCTTTTGGCTATGAATGCCATAGAACTGGTACCTCTTTCAGAGATGGGAAGAGGGTTTTACTCAAGACTCTTTCTAGTCCCAAGAAAGCAAAATTCATGGAGACCCATTCTGGATCTGTCGGTCTTGAACACCTTTCTAGAGATTCCAAAATTCAAGATGCTTACTCTACAGCAGTTACTTCCAATGCTGTCCAAAGATGCATGGATGGTGACTTTGGATTTAAAGGAGGCATATTTACACATTCCCATCAGGCAGGATCGCAGAAAATACCTCAGGTTCAATCCAGATCGAGGCACTTTCAATTCTCTGCGCTGCCCTTTGGATTGTCTACTGCGCCCAGGGTCTTTACCAAATGCCTGGCTCCAGTAGTAGCTTACTGCAGACTCAAGGGAATTCAAATTTACCCTTATCTGGACGATTGTCTAATTCAGGCAGACAGCAAGGATGTCTTACTGCAGCATCTAGACTTTGTACAAAACCTCCTCAAATTCCTGGGATTCTCTGTAAACATACAAAAGTCAATTTTGACACCATCACAACAGATAACTTTTCTGGGTGCTCTTCTAAACACTGCAACCCAGATGGCATTTCTGACATCCGAAAAACAATTATAGCTGGCATCAACTTTCAAAGCCTTGGCAACTTTAACCCATCTATCTGCAAGGAAATTCCTGCAGGCTTTGGGTTACATGGCCTCCTGCATCCTTCTCATACCATATGCAAGACTACACATGAGGAAAATACAGTGGTACCTAAAAAGTGTATGGTCTCAGCATTACCACAGTTTGGACATACTGATTCCTGTCCTTCCTTGCCTTCAAAAGGAATTTCTTTGGTGGTCCAGGGCATGTGCTCTAAACAAAGGGAATCCCTTCCGTGTACCTCCTGCCTCTCAGATTCTAACCACGAACGCCTCGGATTATGGTTGGGGAGCCCATTTTCAGGGCAGTTGCCTGCAGGGCCTTTGGACAAAGGATCAGAAGCACCTGCATATCAACTTAAAGGAAATGTTAGCCGTTCAGAAAGCTCTATTGGCCTTCAGGAATCTCATGCAACCAGGACAACTACTAATATGGACAGACAACACCACAGTTATGTGGTACATAAACAAGCAAGGGGGAATCTCATTCCTACCCCCTTTGCAGACTAGCCATGGATTTATGGAACACAGCTCTAGCTTGCAATCTGGATCTTCAAGCTCAGTTTCTACCAGGAAAACAAAACTTACTGGCAGACAGTTTGAGCAGAAACTTTTCGGATCCTCACGAGTGGATGCTGGACACCAAAATATTCAGGATGATAACAGCAGTATGGGGATGTCCTCACATAGATCTCTTTGCATCCCATCTAAATCATCAACTACAGAATTTTTGCACCAGGACATTCCACAGAGAGGCTTGGAAAGTGGATGCCCTGTCATTCAGTTGGAGGAACCTCTCGGGATATGCCTTTCCACCTCTACCTCTTCTTCCACAAGTTTTATTGAAAATAAAACAGGACAAACCCAAGATGATAATCTTGTTGGCTCCAAATTGGCCTCGGCAGTTTTGGTATCCAACTCTAATAAACCTATGCCTGGAGCCCCCTTGGATTTTACCTCAGTCTCCGAACCTTCTGTCCCAACATCAGGGTCAGGTTCTACACTCTCATGTCAGAACTCTCAGCCTGGCGGCCTGGTTAATCCAGGGCCTTTGATTTCTTCTTTCTTTCCCAAGCAGGTTATGGATGTCATTTTAGAAGCCAGACGTCCTAGCACTAGGAAATCTTATGCAGGAAAATGGAAAAGATTTTGTTCTTGGATGCAGGCCCAGGATTCTGATCCTCTTCTTCCTAACATTACTTTAATACTTCTTTACTTGACGGATCTCTTACATAAGGGTCTCTCTTTCTCTTCCATTAAGATCCATGCTTCTGCTATTTCAGCTCATTATAATACAGACCCTCCTATCTTTTCCCACCAGCTCATGAGACAGTTCCTCAGAGGAGCTAAGAACTTACGACCTCCTAGATCTCCTCCTTATTCCTGTTTGGGATCTCAATTATGTTTTGGAAAAACTAACCTTGCTTCCTTTTGAGCCTGCCGCTTCTGCTGACATCAAGTTTTTATCTTGGAAGACAGCTATCCTGTTGGCACTAACCTCTGCCAGGAGAGTTTCAGAGTTACAAGCTCTTATGGCGGTGGAACCTTATATTATTTTTCATCAAGACATGGTATCTTTGAGGACCAATCCGACTTTCATGCCTAAGGTGGTTTCTAAAGTGGCTTTAAATCAAACTATCCACTTGCCAACCTTTTTCCCCACTCCTCAAAATAAAGGGGAAAGGATCTTACATTCCTTGGATGTACATCGACAGCTACGTTTTTACCTGAACAGAACCAAGGACATCAGAAAATCAGAACAATTGTTTGTCTCTTATGCTTCAAGTTCCCAAGGTAAAGCCATTTCTAAACAAACAATTTCTAAGTGGATTGCTCATGGAATCAGATTTTGTTATTCGCACCATGGAAAGCAAATCCCAGGGAGCATACGGACTCATTCCACCAGAGCTGCTGCCACTTCTGCAGCCTTCCTCAGGGGAGTTCCTACCAAGGACATTTTGGAAGCTGCAACTTGGAGTTCAGTGCATACTTTCTCTAAGCACTACAATTTGCCTCTCTACTCTAAGTCTAGGGCAGGCTTTGCCTCTGCAGTCTTGCAGGGCCTTTTAGCCGCCCCTCCTTCTTTATGACCACCTCCCTTTCTTTCAGCTTTGGGATTCTACCCTACAGTCATGACTGCAACAGTGAAACACGATGAACATAGTACAGTTGTGTACACCTACCATAAATGTAGGTGTTCGAGTGTCTTCACTGTTGCAGTCTGGGTTTCCCTCCCTCCTGTCCCCTCTTATTTTTACTTTTGTGTGGTTCCTTTTTTCACCATTCTTCTGAGGTGTATTTGCATAGGTTTTGGGACCGTTTTCATTTTGAGACTCCTGACTTCTGGGGCAAGAAAAACTGGAGAAGATGGCGTCGGCTGTCAGTTTTATACTCCTGGCGCTCTGACGTCAGGGAGCAGGGTTGAACAGCCGACGCCGGACCCAGACTTTGGGATTCTGGCTGACCGAGGGCTGCCTGCCGGCAGGGCAGAACCCTACAGTCATGACTGCAACAGTGAAGACACTCGAACATCTACATTTATGGTAGGTGTACACAACTGTACTTTCTCTGTACTGCCCTTTGGCTTATCTACTGCGCCCAGGGTCTTCACAAAGTGCCTGGCTCAAGTAATTGCATTTTGCAGGCAAAGAGATATTCAAATATATCCATACCTGGACAATTGTCTACTTCAGGCAGAAAACAAGGACATTCTTCTAAAGCATCTGGCGTTTGTAAAAAGAGTTCTAACTTGTCTAGGGTACACCATAAACGAAAACAAATCTCAACTGGTACCCTCTCAAAAAAATTACATTCCTGGGTGCAAGCTTGAATACAACTGCCCAGATGGCTTACCTTATGCCAGAAAAGCAAATTCAATTGGTGACTTACTTCAAACAGGTGGCCACAAAAACCCTGCTATCTGCAAGACAAATTCTGCAAGCCTTGGGGCTCATGGCCTCCTGCATTCTTCTAATTCCATATGCAAGACTGCATATGAGGAAACTGCAGTTGTACTTAAAAAGTTTATGGAGCCAACATTGTCACAGTCTTCCTGTCATACCTTGCCTGCAACTAGAGTTCCTATGGGGGGCAGAGGCCTGCCACCAAAACAAGGGACTGCCATTCACTCCACCCCCTGCTGCCCAAACCCTAACTACAGACGCATTAGAATATGCTTGGGGGGCTCATCTGGCAGGGAAGTGCATTCAGGGCAAATGGAGCCCAAATCAAATGCACCTTCATATCAATCAGAAAGAGATGCTAGCTGTACAGAATGCACTGACAGCTTTCAAGGACTACCTCCATCCAGGACAATTAATGATAAAGACAGACAACACCACAGTTATGTGGTACATAAACAAGCAGGGAGGGTAAACATTCCTACCCCCTATGCAGACTTGCCATAGCATTGTGGAACACCGCCTTGACCTACCAAATACAACTAGAAGCTCAATTCCTGCCAGGAAAGCTGAATACTCTGGCAAATGAACTAAGCAGAAATCTCAATGACCCACACAAATGGAAACTGGAACCACGGATTTTCAACATGTTGACACACAAATGGGGGAGTCCAGACATAGATCTTTTTGCCTCACCACAGAACTATCAGTTGGACAAATTCTGCACAAGAACTCATCACAAAAAAGCTTGGAAAGTGGATGCTTTATCATTCAGCTGGAAAAACCTATCAGTCTATGCTTTTCCCCCTCTGCCTCTGCTTTCCAGAGTTCTACTAAGTCAAACAGGACAAACCAAAAATGATTCTGATTGCTCGCCAACACTGGTACCCACTCCTGCGCAATGTGTCACACCTTCCACCGTGGCACCTGCCTCAGACACCTTACTTACTGTCTCAGCAGAACAACCAAATTCTGCACCCTCAGCTTCAGACTTTGAATCTTGCAGCGTGGCTAATCACCTAAATTCACCCTTAGCATCCCTCAGCAAACCTGTGATGGATGTCATTTTGGAGGCGAGAAGGCCTAGTACCAGAAAATCTTATGCTGACAAATGGAAAAGTTTCTGTGCCTGGAACCAATCGGAAGGAATAAGCACAGCAGAGCCCAATATTCCACAGATTTTACAATACTTAACTGAGATGCTTCACAAAGGCCTGTCCTTTTCTTCCATAAAAATCCATGCCTCTGCCATTTCAGCTCATTACAACACAGAACCTCCCCTCTTCTCTCATCCTCTGCTAAAGCAGTATCTCAGAGAGGCCAAAAACTTAAGACCACTCAGGAGAGCTCCAAACCCTGTCTGGGACCTCAATTTTGTATTGGAAAAACTCACTTTCACTCCTTTCGAGCCAGCTGCTACTGCAGACTTAAAATTTCTCTCCTGGAAAACAGCTTTCCTTTTAGCAGTCACTGCAGCTAGAAGGATTTCTGAATTACAGGCTCTTATGGCATTGGAGCCTTTCATTATTTTTCATGTGGACAGGGTGTCTCTCAGGACCAATCCATCCTTCATGCCTAAGGTGGTATCCAGTGTGGCTCTTAATCAGACCATTCATTTGCCAACTTTCTTTCCCAGTCCACAGAAGAAGGAGGAGCAAATTCTGCGTTCATTGGATGTACACAGAGAACTTAGATTTTATTTAAACAGGACAAAATCTCTAAGAAAAATCTGAACAACTACTGGTGGCATTTGCTGCAGGGGCAGAGGGAAAGCCTGTTTCAAAGCAGACTATTTCCAAATGGATAAGCCATTGTATTTGTTTCTGCTATATTCACCATGTTAAAACTATCCCCCAAGGGATCAGATCTCACTCCACCAGGGCTGCATCTACTTCTGCAGCCTTTCTCAGAGGTATTCCTACCAGAGACATTCTAGAAGCTGCTACATGAAGCTCAGTTCATACGTTCACCAAGCATTACCACTTACCTTTCTTCACTAAATCTAGAGCTGGCTTTGCCACTGCTGTCCTGCAGGGCCTTATAGCTGGTCCTAATGCTGTATAACTCCATCCTCCCAACCATAGCTTTGGGAATCTACCCAAATGCAATGATTGCAACAGTGAAACACAAAGAACATAGTACAGTTGTGTACACTTACCATAAATGTAGATGTTCGAGTGTATTCACTGTTGCAGTCCTGGATGTCCTTCAAGGATGCATCTGCAGTCCTTACAAATGGGTTGTCCTGTCGTCAGGCAGCCCTTCGGTCGGCCGGATTCCAAAGTCTGGGTCTGGCTTCGGCTGGTGTCGCACTTCACCCGACGTCATTGCGGCAGTTATTCGGGTATAAAGGCATCAGCCGACGCCATTTTCCTCTGTCTTTCTTGCCGCGTGGCCAAGCAGAAGCTGTTCGCAAGTGCCGGTCGGTCAGATCCAGAGATTACTACTACCGAATACTACAAGACTTCTATAAAGCTAAGTATCCCGTTGGGGACTCTTTCTTGCCTCAGCCGATGTCAGAGAAAGTTAATAACTGTTTATCTTGTGGGAAACAAATACCTCATAAAGATTTCCACTCCTATTGCATACATTGTTTAGGCCCAGACCACGACGTAGCAGCTTGTCTAGCCTGTGCTTCTTTTAACCGACGGACGCTTAGACGCCGCTCGGACTTTGCTGAACAGATTTTCGGCCCGATTTTGCCTACATTATGCCGCCGGATCCTCCGACTACGCAAATAACTAAAAACGCAAAGAAAAGGACCGACACTCGTCGCGGTTTCGCTGAAGCCGGTTAAGCAATCCACGAGTGTCTCGGTTTCGCGAAACCAAGCAAGCTGTTCTTTCTTCAGCGGATAACTTGCCTTCTACCGAGGCCTCTTCTATTCTGGTAGAAACGGCTTCTGAAATCCAGCCTTCTGTTGCGATTTCACAGGATTTATCAGACACCATTCCACTAGATATTTCTACCCCTGCACGTGGAGCTGCTAGGCCTCCTCCAGCTATGTCTATTAAGGCCTTTGCCAGGGCTAAAGCAGCCAAAACTTCCAAACCTGTGCCTGCCAAGCCCCCCTCTCACAGGCCCAGCACCAGCTCCCATATGCTTTCTTTGGCACAGGATCTCATCACTTTAATCCCCGTGGATCCCAGCCTCATCCAGACAGGGCTTCTCTCCCTCCTCCAGAAAAGAGGCCTAGAGCAGAGCCCCCTGAGCCAGTAGCCACAGATGATTCTTCTGATTATTCAGAACATACAGATCCTCCTGAGGCTTCTTATTCTCCTTACGAAGACTCCGATGCTGAGGAGTCCATCCCTTCAGCCTCTCCTCCTGAGGAATTTTCCTTTGGGGAAGCCTTGCATGCTATGAGGGAACAATTTCAGTGGCAGGGCCAAGATTTCTCAGACTCAAGAAAAAGGCTTAGGACCTTTCTACACTTACCACAGCATAGGCCTTTAGCCATTCCTCCAGTTCTATCTGTTGTTGATGATGCATTTAATGATGCTTGCACTACTCCTGATACTTTGCCTCCGGCTCCTGCTAAACCAGATAGGTACTACAGGGTCCCGGACACTCATCACCACTTATATAAGGCCCCTTTTGCAGATCCAGAGACTATCTCCCAGGGCCCTAAAGCTGTTGCAGCTACTTCTTCTAAAAAACCCCTCCCCTCTGAAAGGGAATCCAGGTCCTTAGAGAGATGGGGTAAAAAAGTTTACACCTCTGCTACTTTGTCAGCTAGAGCTTTGAACTGCCAATTTCATATGATTCAATATCAAGAGTTTATGCTTGACCAGTTGACTAAAAAGCTGTCCTCTGAAGAATCTTTAGATAAAAAGTATGTTCAAGAAATGTTACATAACATACAGCAGGTTAGTAACCATTCTTTAAAATGTGGCTATGATGCACTGGAGGCTTCCTTTAGATCAGCCATGACTGGCACAGTTATCAGGAGGCATGCATGGTTGAAAGAACAGGCATTACCAGACCATGTCAAATCTAAGCTTTTGGATGCACCTATGGACAAGGTCAATTTATTTGGTGCCCCCCGCACAGCAGGTTCTGAAAAAGATGGAAGAGAAAGCAAAATCTGTGCAAACAGTAAAAGATTTCTTACAAGTTCAACCTCCAAGGTTTAGCAGGAATGGGCCCTCCAAGAATTGGTCTTTTCCGGAGTCCTCTAAGGCACAAAGAGGCAGGAATAGGCGCTCTAGAGGCAGAAACCAATCCAGAGGTGCCTACAGGGGTCGCCAGTGGCAGGGTAACAACCAACGAGGCACGGATACAGCCACCACCACTACAACAACTCAATCACAGTGACTTGGCGGTGACACCGCCTACCAGGGAACAACTAGAAGCACCCTTAGGTGGAAAGCTAACATTATTTTCAAAAAACTGGCACTGCATTACAAGAGAAAAATGGATTTTGCAGACTATAGACAAAGGTTACAGGTTCCATTTCCATACACTACCAGGAAAGAAAGGAATGCCAAACCTACCACCTTCTCAAAGGGCAGAAGCTCTAAAACAAATATCTCAATTATTAAGAATGCGTGCTGTGGAAAAGGTACCATTTATGGAGCAAGGGAAGGGATTTTACTCCAGGCTCTTCCTGGTACCAAGAAAAGAAAACAAATGGAGGCCTATTCTAGATCTGTCCGCTCAAAACACATTCCTCATTGTTCCAAAATTCAAAATGCTGACCCTACAGCAGCTTCTTCCCATGCTGGGCAAGGAGTCTTGGCTGGTAACTCTAGATCTCAAGGAGGCATACCTGCACGTCCCCATAAGACCAATTTGCAGAAGATACCTCAGATTTCTTGCAGGATCAGAGCATTATCAATTCTCAGCATTGCCCTTTGGCTTATCTACTGCCCAGAGTGTTCACAAAATGCCTGGCATCAGTAATCGCTCATTGCAGACTTCAGGGAATTCAAAACTATCCCTACCTGGACGACTGCCTGATACAAGCGGACAACAAAAACAAATTAACAGAAGACTTACAAAGAGTCATCTACCTGCTACAAGCCCTGGGATACACAGTCAATACAAAAAAGTCAAGGCTGATTCCATCCCAAATAATAACCTTTCTGGGTGCAGAACTGGACACATCAAAACAAATGGCATTTCTAACTGCAGAAAAGAAAGAACAACTTCCTCTCTATTTCTTGGCATTAACAAAGCAGAGCCATCTAACTGCAAGAAAAGTGCTACAAGCTCTAGGCTTCATGGCATCCTGCATAATTCTGGTCCCTCATGCCAGGCTTCATATGAGAAAGCTACAGTGGTACCTAAAGAATTTGTGGTCTCAGCACAAGCACAGCCTGGAAACCAAAATTCCAATGATCCCATGCCTGAAGCAAGAGTTCTTATGGTGGGCTCAGGCCTGTCAATCAAACACAGGACTGCCCTTCAGCAAAAGTCAACCAAGACAAACTATCACGACAGATGCCTCAGACCTCGGTTGGGGGGCACACATGATGGACAAGTGCATTCAAGGCCTATGGACTCCAGAACAACTGCATCTACAGATAAATCTAAAAGAAATGATGGCAGTAAAATTGGCAATCCAGGCATTCAGACCTCTTCTCCACGAAGGCCAGCTGTTGATAAGGACAGACAACACCACAGTTATGTGGTACATCAACAAACAGGGAGGCACACACTCATACCCCCTATGCCGGCTGGCACTAGACCTATGGGATGTGGCTCTGAGTTACAACCTTCAGTTACAGGCAATTTATGTACCAGGGAAGGAAAACATTCTAGCAGACATATTAAGCAGAACTACAACAGATGCCCACGAATGGATGCTGCATCCGGACATCTTCAAAACCATCACAAGAAAATGGGGATTACCACAAATAGACTTGTTTGCATCCCCATACAATCACCAGTTGAAGAAATTCTGCACAAGGACTTACCACCCACTTGCTTGGAAGGTGGACTCTCTATCCTTCAGTTGGAAAAGCCTGACAGCATACGCATTCCCACCACTTCCTTTGATGCACAAGGTGCTTCTCAAGATCAAAGAGGAACGTCCAAGGATCATCCTGATAGCCCCAGACTGGCCAAGACAACACTGGTATCCACTGCTGAGGAGCATGTCCCGGGAACAAATATGGAAACTACCCCTGATCCCATTACTGCTGACACAGAACAACTACAACATACTGCATCCAAACCTAAAAACTCTGCAGCTAACTGCCTGGAACATTACATAACAGCAATTAACCCAAATTTATCCCAAAGGGTTAAAGACATAATCCTGGAGGCTCGTAGACCTTCAACAAGAAAGAATTATGCAGCAAAATGGAAAAGATATCTCATCTGGAGTGCTGCAAAATGGCAAGATGTGACACTGGTGAACATAGCCAACATCCTGGAGTACTTGGCTGAGCTCTACCACACTGGCCTGTCCTATTCCTCCATCAAGATACATGCATCAGCTATTTCAGCACAATACATCTTGGATCCTCCTGTCTTCTCGCATCCTCTGCTCAGACAGTTTGAGGGGAATTAAAAATGTAAAACCTCCCAGGAAACCTCCATTGCCAGCATGGGACTTGAACTTTGTGCTAGAAAAACTGACTCTACCTCCTTTCGAGCCAGCAGCTACAGCAGATTTGCAATACTTATCCTGGAAGACTACCTTCCTGCTGGCAATAACTTCAGCAAGAAGGGTTTCTGAACTACAAGCATTAATGGCAGTACAACCCTTCCTGATCTTCCATCAAGATAGTGTCCATGAGAACAAATCCTACATTTATGCCTAAGGTGGTATCCAGAGTCTCTTTGAATCAGGCTATCCACCTTCCTACATTCTTCCGCAATCCACAGAACAGGGGGGAAAAGCTCTTACATACCTTGGATGTACACAGGCAATTACGCTACTACCTGGACAGGACAAAAAACAATAGAAAAACTGACCAGCTTCTGGTAGCTTATGCAACAGGAAAAGAAGGAAAACCAATTTCTAAACAGACAATCTCCAAATGGATAGGAAATTGCATTAGACTTTGTTACTCCTACCATGGAAAGAAAACTCCAGAGAACATCAGGCCTCACTCCACAAGGGCCACAGCCACTACCACAGCTTTCTTACGAGGAGTGGCTACCAAGGACATTATAGAGGCTGCTACTTGGACCTCCGTGCATACATTTGCCAAGCATTATAACTTACCTCTATACTCTAGATCCCGTGCTGGCTTTGCCACTGCTGTTCTGCAAGGGATCCTGACTACACCATAATCTATTCTCATTTCCTCCTCCCCTAGTTTAGCTATGGTATTCTACCCATTTGTAAGGACTGCAGATGCATCCTTGAAGGACATAGTACAGTTTTGTACCTACCATAAATGTAGATGTCCGAGAGGAATGCATCTGCAGTCAGGATTACCCACCCTCCTTCCCTCTGAGGTACTCCTAGGGTACTTACCAATCTTCAGCTAGCTTGGGGGGGATCTATTATGGTGTATTTGTTTGTATATATGTACATACATGTTTAATTTGTGTGTTTGCTCTCTACTATTTGGAAACTTTGGCATTTATCCAAATTTAGCCTACCAAGAGGGCACCTGGCATCTGGGGCAAGAAACACTGAGGAAAATGGTGTCGGCTGATGCCTTTATACCCGAATAACTGCCGCAATGACGTCGGGTGAAGTGCGACACCAGCCGAAGCCAGACCCAGACTTTGGAATCCGGCCGACCGAAGGGCTGCCTGACGACAGGACAACCCATTTGTAAGGACTGCAGATGCATTCCTCTCGGACATCTACATTTATGGTAGGTACAAAACTGTACTTTACCCACCCTCCAGCCCCCTGTTTTTCTCTTACTATACCTCTACTTTCTTTTACTATGCTTAAAAGCCTTGTTGGTGTATTTGTTTTTGTTTGGAGGTATATTTTTTGTGTTTTAAATGTTTTTATATATATATATATATATATATATATATATATATATATATATATATATATATATATACAGATACACAAAAAAAAAAATATATATATATATATATATGTATATAATTGCTTCCCATTGGGGTGGCACCTGAGATCTGGGGCAAGAAAAACTGATGTAATGGCGTTGGCTGCATGTTTTATACCCCTGCCGATCTGACGTCATGGAAGAAGGGACAGCAACCAACGCAGGATCCAAGACTTTGTTAATCAGGCCGACTGAGTGCAACCTGCCAGCAGATTACCCTAATGTAATGACTGCAACAGTGAATTCACTGGAGCATGAGCATTTATGGTAAGTGTACGCAACTGTACTTTCTCTTTGCTTACCTTTGGCACATCCACTGCTCCTAGAGTTTTCCCTAAATGCCTGGCTCCCACCATTGCTTTTTGCAGACAATTAAATATTCAAATTTACCCATACTTAGATGACTACCTGATTCAGGCAGACAGGAAAAGCTGTTAAAGCACCTGATCTTTAAGGACCTATTGACCTCCCTGGGGTATACTATCAGCGAAAAGAAATCCAAACTAGTACCCACGCAAAAAATTGTATTCCTTGTAGTAATCCTGGACACGGCATCCCAGATGGCATTCCTCACACCAGAAAAACAAACCTACCTGACAACCTGTTTCTCTCCACTAGTCACCAGGCTCCAGTTATCCACAAGGAAAATCCTGCAAGCTCTGGGCTTCATGGCTTCTTGCATTCTACTCATTCCATATGCCAGACTGCATATGAGGAAACTACAGTAGTACCTAAAAAGCTTTTTGTGTCAACACTCCCAAGACCTGGAAACTCTTACACCAATGATACCTTGTTTAAGGAAAGATTTCCTTTGGTGGGCAGCAGCATGCAACCACAACAAGGGACTACCCTTCTCATAACCCCACGCTGCCCAGACCCTCACCACAGACACCTCAGACTGTGCCTGGGGTGCACACCTTGATGGCAGGTGCATTCAGGGCAAATGGAGCCCAATCCAAATACATCTGCACATCAACCAAAAAGAGATGTTAGCTGTTTAGCAAACTATGGGCAGCCTTCAGACCCCTGCTTTCCCAGGGGCCTCTACTGATCAAAACAGACACCAGTGTGATGTTGGTATATCAACAAGCAGGGAGGGACTCACTCGTACCCTCTGTGCAGGCTTGCCATGACCCTTTGGCACACTGCCTCAGCCATGCAACTACACCTGTTAGCACAATTCCTGCCATGCTCTCTAAACTCTCTGGCAGACAACTTAAGCAGAAATCTTGTGGACCCACACGAGTGGCAGCTAGACAAAATAACCTTCACTCTTGTAGCCCAGAAATGGAGCACTCTGAAGGACAACCTGTTTGCTTTCCACTCAGCTCAGCAAATTCTGCACCAGGGGACCTCACAGCAAAGCCTGGAAGGGGGATGCTCTATCCTTCCAGTGGGTCAACCTCTTGGTCTACGCATTTCCTCTTCTACTGCTTATTGCAGGGGTACTGCTCAAAATAAGAGAGGAAAAACCGAGGACATTTCTGATTGCCCCAGGCTGGCCATGCCAGCACTGGTACCCTCTGCTGCGCAACCTGTCATCACTGCCTCCATGGCATCTCCCTCTGATCCCAACTCTCCTTACCCGGAGGAATGGAAAATTCATGCATCCACAATTGCAGATCCTCAATCTGGCAGCCTGGCTTATTCCCTGACCACTGCACAAGCTAGCAGTGTAAGCAAACAAGTTCTAGATGTTATACGTGAGGCCAGACACCCTAACACTATAAAGTCTTATGCTGACAAGTGGAAAAGGTTTTGCACCTGGATCCAGGCTAAGGGAGTTGGAACTGCCCAGCCCTCTCATCCTGGATTACCTGGCTGACTTACTACACAGAGGTCTATACTTCTCTTCCATTAAAATTCATACTTCTGCCATCTCTGCTCATTTCAGCACAGAGCCACTTCTTTTCTCCCACCCTCTCATCAAACCGTTCCTAAGAGGGACTAACAACTTGAGGCCACCCAGAAGAGCACCTATCCCAGCTTGGCACCTTAACTTTGTTTTGGTAAAGCTCACCTTGCTCCCCCTGTGAACCAGCAGCGTCAGCAGAGTTGAAGTTCCTCTTTTGGAAGACCGCCTTGCTTCTTGACATCACTTCAGCTAGAAGAGTATCCGAGCTACAAGCACTAATGGCTGTAGAGCTCTTCATCATTTTCTATGCTGACAAGGTCTCCCTCAGGACTAACCCACCCTTCCTGCCAAAAGTGGTGTCCAGTGTGGCTCTCAGCCAAATCCATTCATTTGCCCACCTTTTCCCTAACCCACCAAACAAGGAGGAAAGGATTCTGCACTCTCTAGATGTGCACAGACAGCTTAGATTCTACCTAGACAGGATGAAATCATTTAGAAAGACTGATCAATTGTTAGTCAGCTTTGGTGCAGGAGCAGAGGGTAAGGCCATATCCAAGCTAACCATTTCCAAATGGATAGCACACTGCATCCATTTCTGCATGGGAAGCCTCCCCCTAAGAGGGTCAGGACACATTCTACCAGAGCAACTTCCACCTCTGCAGCTTTCCTCAGAGGGCTCCCCACCAGGCACATCCTGGAGGCTGCAACATGGACATCTGTTCATACCTTCACCAAGCATTGTCACCTGCCTATCTTCTCCAAATCCAGGGCAGGCTTTGCCACAGCAGTCTTGCAGGCCATTCTAACTAGCCCCCAGTCTTCTTGACTGCCTCCACCCTTTTCTTCAGCTTTGGGAATCAACTTAATGACTGCAACAGTGAAACGCGAAGAAAGTAGTACAGATGTTCATCGTGTTCACTGTTGCAGTCATTACACTGGGTTATCCTGCTGGCAGGCAACCCGCAGTCGGCCTGAATTCCAAAGTCCTGGTCCGGCGTCGGTTGCTGTCGCCTCTTCCCTGTCGTCAGTGCGCCAGGGTTATAAAAGATGCAGCCGACACCATTTTCTTCAGTCTTTCTTGCCGCACGGTGCCCGAAGCAAAAGCAGTTCGCAAGTGCCCGTCGGCTGACTCCTGAGATTTTCGAAATTGAATTTCAGATCCGAAGTTTTCATTAAAGCTAAGTACCCCGTTGGGGAAACTTTTTCTTGCTCCAGACCGATGTCAGTAAAACTTAACAATTGTGTTTCTTGTGAGAAGCAAATACCCCATAAAGATTTTCATTCTTACTATATTCCTTGCCTTGGCCCCGACCACGACGTTGCTAGTTGTCGGTTTTGTGCTAGATTCAACCAACGCACTATTAAGCATCGGTTCGATTTTGCTTTACATTACTTTGGCCGAAGCTTTAACTATATAATGCTGTCGGAACAACCGTCGACCGGAATTCATAAAAAGCGCAAGGACAAAGAAAAGGACAGGCATCTGAGGTCCAAAATCGACGACAAAGCCTCTTCTAGGCCATTCGCTGGTTCGCTGGTTCTCAGTGAGGCGCTTTCGCTGCCCCTGACAACCCGCTACCTCAGAGCCACAGGCCACCTCCGACTCCCACGTGGAGACAACTAGGCCTCTGGAAACTCAAAGTATTGGGCCTACGGAAACTATTCCCTCAGATAGGTCCGGAGCAGCTGAGCCGGCATTGGCTTCTGAGGGTGTTTTCAGACCTACACAGCTTATTATCAAGACTACTTCAGCAACCAAGGCAAAGTCTAAAGCAACAAGTATAGCATTCACCTGGACAGTCATCCATGCCAAAGAAACAGATGCTTAAAATGGCCGAGCACCTAATTACTCTGATCAGGGGTTCCCATCCCCGTCCTGATAAAAGGCCTAGGCAAGATACTGACTATGATTCCTCTGACCAGGTTTCTATTTCCTCTGATTCCTCTTCAGAACAGGGACATTCTCTTCCTCCCTATGAGGATTCTGACGCTGAAGAATCTATCACTTCAGCCTCTCCTCCTGAGGATTACTCTTTTGGGGGAACCCTGCACACCACGAGGGAGCATTTCCATTGGGAGAGCCAGGATTATTCAGAATCCAAGAAAAGACTCAGATTTTCTTTTACTGCCTCAGCACAGGCCCCCTTGCTATTCCCCCTGTACTAGATATTGTTGATGATGTTTTTTCTGAATCCAGTTTGTCTCTTGATTCTTTACCCCCTGCACCAGTTAAGCCAGATGGGTGCTACAGGGTTCCAGATTCACATACATTTCTGTATAAAAACCCTGCTGCTGACCCAGAAAAAAAATTTCTCAGGGTCCCAAAGGGGTCAAGGCTTCCACTGCAAAAAATCCTGTTCCCTCTGATAGGGATTCTAGAGCACTGGACTGATGGGGGAAAAAAAGTTTACACCCCTGATACTTTAGCTGTAAGGGCTTTAAATTGCCAATTTCACATGCTTACATATCAACAATATCTAATGTCTTTGCTCAAGGAGAAAATGCTTACAAGCTCAGAATGTCCTGAAAATAAGGAAATGCAGGATTTATTGCATGCAGCTGAACAATTGGGAAGCATACTTTGCAATGTGGTTTTGATTCATTAGAGGCTTCTTGCAGAGCCGCAGTTACAGGTTCTGTCATTCGAAGGCATGCTTGGTTAAAAGGACAAAGTTTACCTGATCATGTTAAAGCAAAATTGTTGGATGCTCCATTACAGCATGATACTTTGTTTGGTGTTAAGGCAGAAGAGGCGTTAAAAAAAATGGAGGCTAAAGCAAAATCAATGCACACAGTAAAGGATTTCTTACAGGTTCAGCCACCCAGATTTAACAGGAACTAGCCTTCAAAAAATTGGTCCTTTCCAGTGTCAGACAGGCCACAAAGATGCAGATACAGACGCCCAAGAGGCAGATTTCCGCCACAAGGCACATACAGACCTAAGCAATGGGGAAACTCAGCCCCAAAGGCGGAGAAGACAAATCACAACCCAATAGGAAACAGTCCCAGTGACTTCCCTCTACCAATGCCAAGCACTTACCTTTTGGCAGCACCCTTAGGGGGAAAACTAGCACTTTTCTCACAAAATTGGCACATAATTACCCAAGACAAATGGGTACTGAATATTGTTTCACAGGGTTACAGGTTCCACTTTCACTCCCTGCCAAGGCCAAAAGGTATGCCAGACCTGCCACACAATCAATGGGCAGAGGCACAAAAACAAATTTCTGCTCTCATGGACATGAGGGCTATTCAAAAAGTACCACAGCAAGAGCAGGGACAAGGATTTTACTCAAGACTTTTCTTGGTACCCAGAAAGAACAAAGCTTGGAGACCAATACTGGACCTGTCTACTCCTAAATACTTTCCTGGACGTTCCAAAATTCAAATTGTTGACACTGCAGCAACTTCTACCCATGCTGGGCTAAAAGGCTTGGCTAGTTACTTTGGACAATACTACAGTCATGTGGTACATAAACAAGCAAGGGGGCACACATTTCTACCCCCTCTGCAGGCAAGCCATGACTTTGTGGAACACAGCACTGGCCTATCAAGTACATCTGCAGGCACACTTCCTGCCAGGAAAGAAAAATACTCTGGCAGCAGAAACCTCATGGACCCTCACGAGTGGAAACTAGATCCACAAGTCTTCAGCATGATAACAAAGAAATGGGGATGTCCAGACATAGATCTATTTGCCTCCCCTTACAACTGCCAACTACAGAGATTCTGCACAAGGACTTATCACTCACAAGCATGGAAGGTGGATGCTCTATCATTCAGCTGGAAAAGCCTAACAGTTTATGCCTATCCACCACTGCCTCTACTGCCCAAGGTACTCCTAAAAGTCAGACAAGAGAAACCAAAAATGATTCTGACCAGACTGGCCATGCCAGCACTGGTACCCGATCCTAAAGACCTTGTCTCAAGGGTCAGCCTGGACTTTACCTCAAATCCCTCATCTGCTGACCCAACAAAACAATCCGATCCTGCACAGCCAACTCAGAACCTTAAATCTGGCTGCATGGTGAATAATATAGCCACTATGAACACATCTCTCTCTAAAGCAGTTATGGATGTCATTTTGGAAGCCAGGAGGCCCAGCACCAGGAAATCTTATGCAGAAAAATGGAAGAGATTCTGTGCTTGGAACCAGGCACAAGGACTTGAACCGCTTATTCCTAATATTCCTCAGATTTTGCAATACCTAACTGAGATGCTGGACAAAGGCCTATCCTTCTCATCAATAAAGATCCATGCTTCTGCCATTTCAGCTCATTACAATATGGAACCTCCTATTTTCTCTCATCCACTACTAAGACAGTACCTCAGAGGGGCAAAAAACATAAGACCCCCAAGGAGAGCACCTATTCCAACATGGGACCTCAACTTTGTCTTGGAAAAGCTCACACTGCCTCCTTTTGAGCCAGCCAATACAGCTGAGATAAAATTCTTATCATGGAAAACTGCTCTGCTCATAGCAATAACTTCAGCAAGAAGAGTCTCAGAGTTAGACATTAATGGCAGTGGAACCTTTTATCATTTTTCATCCAGACAGGGTTTCTCTCAGGACAAACCCAACATTTATGCCAAAGGCAGTATCCAGCGTGGCTCTTAACCAAAGCCATTCATTTGCCAACCTTTTATCCAAATCCCCAGAATAAAGGGGAGAGACTTTTGCACTCGGACATACACAGACAGCTACTCTTCTATTTGGACAAAACAAAAGCTTTCAGAAAAACTGAGCAACTTTTTGTGGCAAATGCTGCAGGATCACAAGGAAAGGAGGAAAGGCTATTTCAAAGCAGACTATTTCAAAATAGATAGGACACTGCATTCATTTCTGCTGTGCACAACATGGCAAATCAGTGCCTAAGAATATTAGGTCTCATTCCACCAGGGCAGCAGCCTTTCTCAGAGGAGTACCAACCAAGGAAAATTTGGAGGCTGCAACTTGGAGTTCAGTGCACACTTTTACCAAGCACTATCACTTACGTCTTTACTCTAAATCCAGAGCAGGCTTTGTCACTGCAGTTTTGCAGGGCCTCATTAGCCACTCCTAATCCTATTTAGACCCAGCCGCCCAACCTCAGTTTTGGGATTCAACCCAAGTGTAATGACTGCAACAGTGAAACAAGATGAACATAGTACAGTTGTGTACCTACCGTAAATGTATATGTTCGAGTGTATTCACTGTTGCAGTCCAGGTTACCCTCTCACCATCCCCCTATCATTGCTAGGACTTATCTATTCTATGCAACCTATGTGGTGTATTTGCTTGTAGAAGAAGGTAATGTTTATGTTAGTGCATGATTTTTTTATTTGCAAATTTATTTAGCCTAACCTTTTGGGGGCACCTGACATCTGGGGCAATAAAAACTGAAGAAAATGGTGTCGGCTGCATCTTTTATACCCCTGGAGCACTGACGTCAGGGAAGAGGTGACAGCAACCGATGCCGGACCAGGACTTTGGAATTCAGGCCGACTGCGGGTAGCCTGCCAGCAGGATAACCCAAGTGTAATGACTGCAACAGTGAATACACTCGAAAATATACATTTATGGTGGGTACACAACTGTACTTTGTGTACACTTACCTTAAATGTAAATGTTCAAGTGTATTCACTGTTGGCACTCCTGGGTTCCCTCTCTCCATCCCCCTTGTCTCTCTCTCTCTCTCAATTTCTCTGTCTCTATCCTTACAAGCAAGGATTTTTTGGTATTTACTTTTTACTGGTGGTGTTCTTCCACCATAACCTAGCTCCCTCCTGAGGACTCCTGACAGGGCAAGAAAAACTGCTGCAATGGCATCGGCTGCCTTAATTTATAACACTGATGACCCGATGTCAGTCCTGGAGTGACGGCAACTGACTCAGAAATACTAAGCCTTTGATATTTGGGCTGACTGAGGGCTTCCCTGGCAGGGATAACCCAAATGTGATGACTGCAACAGTGAATACAGTCAGACCTCTACATTTATTGTAAGTGTACACAACTTTACTTTCTTCTTCCTGTTCCAACAATTGGAAAAATGACGTTTCTAATGTCTCTCCTCCCTCTGATGGTAATTGGTGGAACTTTTATGTTGGTACTTCTGATTCTGCAGTCTCTCTTACCTCCTTAATGGAGCTGTTTCCAAAGGGGGCTCACGTACATAAGGTACATCTTGTGAATTTGAACCTTGCTGCTCCGAAAATTCAGCAAACAATCTTTTTTGTAACTTTTCCTTGGGTACCAGATAAGCAAACCCTTGAATGTTTCCTGGTCTCTGTTCATCTTCTTTTCTTTACAGATTTTGATATCACTCACTACCTTATTGATTTTCTCGATCATATGCTGATATCCATTTATATTAAATTAAAATGCCAAGCCCTTAATAGTGTTATCGAGTTCAGTGACTTCCTGCATGATAACATCAGTTTTGTGCTGATTGTATTTAATCAAGACCTCCATCAATTCTAAACCCTGGTGGTCAAATAACTCCACCAACTCATGGAGTTCCTTTCACCATACTATTAGGGAATTTCAAATTCCAGAGGTTCATAGATTAGTTACTAGCTAACTGCTTTGCCTTGCCATTTAGCCTTAAGCCTATCCAATTCTTGAGAAACCCTGCACCTTGTGTTTGTAAGGCAAACACCTTAACCATTAGGCCACCCTCCCATCCTTTCAGTACCACATTTAACCGAATACACTCCGTAAAGCAATTGTTCTTAATCTACTTCATGCGACATTTTAGTAGTAAATTTTCCAGTTTGTTACTAGACTGTGAAACAGAGTAGCCTATGTTCAAAACACCTTACGTCAAATGTACAGTCTGATTTAACCACCCAACAAAATTAAAATCTCCATTAAGACCTGCTTGGTAAGCTACAGGTACTGGTGCTACAACAACTATGTTTTCTTGTATGGTAGAGTATTTACTTAAACTCTCTTGTCCTGGGGGTATAGACAAGTCCAAAGATGAATCACCATTATCAGCTCCATTTGTCCTCAGTCCAGCACAGGTTAAAAACTGTTGAGAGAGTTGCTGCACCTATTGAGTCAATAAACCCATACTCTGGGCAATCTCCTCCAGACTGGCACCATAAGGGGGGTTGCCCCCATCTGGTCCAACTTGCGACATATCCACCACAAACCAAGACACTAAAAACAATAACTGGAAAGGAAACAATGCCAAAGACGTCAGTCCAAAGAATGACTTCTATTCCAAACAGCTGATTAAGCACTTTTGTCTGCTTATGGCCACGCCTTCATCAGAATCAAAATATATACACATTTTCACAAGTTTAAAAACCCCTTTCAAACAGTCACATGACATACCTCAACCAGTAAAGAATATAGTCACCAATTACTTATCCTCACTGTTTAACTTCAAATTGCTAAGTTGTGGAGAACATTGTGGACCATTTTAAATCAAAAACAAATATAAAAACAAATGCAAGAAACAAAAATAGATTGACTTAAAATACTAGTATAAAAAACAATATACCTGTTTCATAGTGAATACGATGAAATGATGTAAGGCTTAAGTCTTAACGCACTGGCTATAGAACAATTCTCATTCAGACCTGGTGACACATTTTCGGAAATGTAATGTGAATGACAGATGGTAAGAGTTGCACGGATGACATCCAAAAAGGATGATTTTGTACAGGAGTTGGATTATGCTCATTCCCTTTTTTTTAGAAAGAGGGTACCCGGATGAATTGATTAGACCCTTTAAAGAACAAGTGTTACAATGATGGGGAAACTTGTATATACCCTTACTCTGTGAGGAACCTATAACAGAAGAACAGGGTTTGGTTTCAGGGACATCACCTGTTGCACCTCATCTAGTAATGACCTTTGACCAAGATACATGGTGGATAAAGAAAACCATAAATAGAGTATGGGTATGTTTCAAAGAATGCCCAGTAGGTTAGATATTTTTAACAGACAATTGAGATACAGCTATAAGAGAAATTATAGTCTTACAGAAATATTGGAAAAGAAGAGCAGTACCATCAGTGGGACAATAGCTAAAATGGGGATACACAAGTGTGGAAGGTGTTCCCAATGTACTTTTATGGCTAATTGTAAGAGTTTAGAAATACCGAGTATACCTTCTAGCCTTAAGACTTTGATGTATAACAGCTGTTATTCAAAAGAGGTGGTGTATCTTGCTTACTGTAAATATTGCTGGGCATATTACATTGGTAAAACTGAACGTACTTTGAGACAACATGTATATGAACGTAATTATGACATCAACAGAAAAACAGAAACTAATGCCCTGTATAGGCACAGTCTGGTGTGCACACAGGCAGATTTTAAGTTCTGGGTCCTGGAAAAAGGCGTTTCTCAGTGATCGGTGTGGGGATTGGGAGAATATGTTAGAATATAGAGAAATGATATGGCAGTTAAAACTGGATGCCTGTACTCCACCCAGTATGAATGATCATATTTCACTTCTTCCTGCCTTAAAAATGAAGGCGTCCAAGCCTAGAAGGACTAAAAACTAAATTATATATACACATTCATTACTATGCTTATTGTAAGACCATGTTAACTTTTTATGGCTGTTTCCTATATGTCATAATGGATTTTTTCTTGTTTGTTCTACCTTTGATTAGTTTTAGGATTTGAACAAGATCTTTCATATGTATTTATATCTTGATATATACTGAAAAAAAGTACTAAAAGTACAAACATTTTTTTAAATTGTTTTATACAGTGAGCACTGTTTAATTTTATTAACAATACTGTTTTTTAAATTCTAGTTCATTGGCACCATTTGCATAATTAATTACTTAATGTTTTATCCAATGGAAGATGAGGAACGCATTATAAAAATGGGTGTAGAGAAGGGTTCTGTTTATTCTGATGGTCTTCTGTAAGAAGATGAAAGCGCTTAATCTGTTGGTTTAATATCAGAACTGTTTGTTTTGTTTTATTGTTTGCCTCACCCTGGTGCCTACTTGCTGGAGGAATTAAACTTCAGTTTTTATCCATGTGAACTGGTGTTTCTGCTGATACTATCGTGCAGTCAGTTGTTGAGGAGGGACAGCCTTTATAGGAGCTCTGTGTGACTGGTTTGTGTTTTTGGTGATTTGGAACCAGTGTTTTCTTGGATTACTAATAAAGCCATGAGACCCTTAGGCGTTGCTTTAAAAATAGCTTAAGGATTTCAGGTTGTTAGTTAATCTGAATGAGAAGGGAATGGAATTCCAAATGATATAAGAAGACTACAAGTGATTCACCTGTAATATTGTTTGAAATTGGGTGCAGTAAGAGTAAAACAATTCAAACCAGTTTTTCTGTTATAGTGCCAGGCAGTGATGGGATCTATAAGGCATAACACCTGTAAATTTAGTTGTTTTGTTGTAGCTTTTTTCTAGAATGGTTATTTGCTCAGCTTGCAGGTTGACAGATATCGTAGCAACATTTAGGAGGACGTAGATTAGAGAGAATGATTTGCAAGACCTGGTCAATTAAGTAAGGTTTAACTCAGTAGTAGTGTCTCAAAGTTTTTGTGTGTTTTGATAGTAGCTTGTTTTATGTGGTGGTCGAATTGTATGGCACCTTCTATAATGACACCTAAGAGCTTGGTATGAGTTACAAGATCAGTCTTGTTTTTTGTGGTTAGAGTTTCCATGTCAGTATCCTCTTCAAGCTCTAGTTCCATTACAGAATCCTTTACAGCTCATTATTGTACTATGGAGATGTTCTTCATGTTTCACTGTTGCAGTCATTGCATTTGGGTTATCCTGCTGGCAGGTTGCCCTCAGTCGGCCTGAATTCCAAAGTCTTGGGTCCTGCGTCGGTTGCTGTCACCCCTTCTCTGACATCAGGTCGTCAGGGGTATAAAAGATGCAGCCGACGCCATTTTCTTCAGTCTTTCTTGCCGCACGGTGCCCGAAGCAGAAGCAGTTCGCAAGTGCCGGTCAGCCGACTCCTGAGATTTTCGTGTTCGAATTTCAGATCCGAAGTCTTCATTAAAAGCTAAGTACCCGTTGGGGAACATTTTTTCTGGCTCCAGTCGATGTCAGAAAAAGTTAATAATTGTATTTCTTGTGGGAAGCAAATACCTCATAAGGACTTTCATTCTTACAGTATTCCTTGCGTAGGCCCTGACCACGATGTAGCTAGTTTTCGGTTTTGTGCTAGATTTAACCAATGCACTGTTAAGCGTCAGTACGATTTTGCATTAAGCTATTTTGGCTGAAGATTTAATTATACAATGTCATCGGATAGCCATCTGACAACCGGAGTTCACAAAAAAACGCAAAGAAAAAGACAGACTACCGAGGTCCAAAACCGACAACGAGGCTTTTCCTAAGCCAGTCACTGGTTCGCCGGTTCTCAGTGAGGCGCTTTCGTAGCCCCTGACGCCCGCTACTTTAGAGTTGCAGGCCGCTACCAACACCCACGTGAAGTCGGCAAGACCACTAGAAGCTCAAAGTATTGGAGCTTCGGAGACTATTCCCTCAGATGGGTCCAGAGCCACTGAGCAGGCATCGGCTTCTGAGGGTGTATTCAGACCTAAACAATTATACATTAAAACGACTTCAGCTTCAAAGGCAAAGACTAAAGCACCTTTAAAGACAAAGAAACAAGTTCAACAGCCTCATGGACAGGCCTCCATGTCCAAAAAAACAGATGCTCAAAATGTCTGAAGACTTAATTACTTGATCAGGGGTTCCCATCTCCCTCCTGATAAGAGGCCTAGGCAAGAGACTATGAATCTTCAGATCAGGTTTCCATTTCTTCTGATTCCTCTTCTGATCAGGAATATTCTCTACCTCCCTATGAGGATTGTGATGCTGAAGAATCTATTCCTTCAGCGTCTCCTCCTGAGGACTACTCTTTTGGGGAAACCTTGCATACCATGAGGGAGCATTTCCACTTGGAGAGCCAAGATTTTTCAGAATCTAAGAAAAGGCTCAGAGACTTCCTTTTACTACCTCAACACAGGCCTCTAGCTATCTCACCCATGTTAGACATTGTAGATGATGTGATTTCAGAGTCTAGTCTGACCCCTGACTCCTTACCTCCAGCTCCTGTTAAGCCGGACAGATACTACAGGGTTCCTGACTCTCACAAATTCCTTATCAAAAACCCTGCTGCAGACCCAGAAACTATTTCTCAGGGTCCCAAGGGGGTCAAGGCTTCCACTGCAAAAAACCCTACCCCCTCTAACAGAGATTCTAGGGCACTAGACAGATGGGGAAAAAAGATTTACACATCTGCTACTTTGGCTATAAGGGCCTTAAATTGACAGTTTCATATGCTCCGATATCAGCAATATATCATGACACTGCTTAAACAGAAAATGTTGATAAATTCTGAATGTGCAGAAAACAAAGAAATGCAGGATTTATTGCATGCAGCTGAACAAGTTGGAAAGCATACTTTGCAATGTGGTTTTGATTCTCTAGAGGCCTCCTGCAGGGCCGCTGTTATGGGTTCTGTCATTAGGAGGCATGCTTGGTTAAAGGAACAAAATCTGCCTGATCATGTCAAAGCAAAATTATTAGATGCTCCATTACAGCATGATGCCCTGTTTGGTGTTAAGGCAGAAGAGGTGTTAAAGAAAATGGAGGACAAAGCTAAATCTATGCAAATGGTCAAGGAATTCTTACAGGTACAGCCTCCTAGGTTTAGCAGGCCTTGGTCCTTTCCAGTGTCAGACAGACCTCAAAGGGGCAGATCCAGACACCCTAGAGGCAGATCCCAGTCACAAGGTTCGTACAGGTCTAAGCAATGGGGTGCTTTTACCTCCAAAAGCGGAGAGGACAAATCACAACCATACAGGAAACAGTCCCAATGACTTCCCCCTGCCTGTACCAAGCACTTATCTTCTGGCAGCACCCTTGGGGGGAAAACTAGCACTTTCTTCTCGAAATTGGCACATTATTACCAGGACAAATGGGTTCTAGACATAGTGTCACAAGGCTACAAGTTTCACTTCCATACCCTGCCAAGGACAAACAGTTGGCCAGACGACCTGCCAAAAAAATCAATGAGCAGAGGCTCAAAAACAAGTCCCATCTCTCATGCACATGGGGGCTATTCAACAAGTGTCACAGCAAGAGCAGGGACAAGGATTTTACTCAAGACTGTTCTTGGTACCCAGAAAGGACAAAGCATGGAGACCAGTTCTGGACCTATCTATTCTAAACACTTACCTGGATATACCCAAATTCAAGATGTTGACCTTGCAGCAGCTTCTGCCCATGCCTGGCAGCAAGGCTTGGCTCGTGACTTTAGACCTAAAAGAGGCACACCTGCATGTCCCAATCAGACAATCATGCAGAAGATACCACAGATTCAAGGCTGGCTCAAAGGATTACCAATTCTCTGCACTGTCCTTTGGCTTATCTACTGCGCCCAGGGTCTTCACAAAATGCCTGGCACCAGAAATTGCTTTCTGCAGATAAAGAGGAATACAAATATATCCTTACTTGGGCGACTGCCTCATTCAAGCAGAGAACAAGGACATTCTACTACAGCATCAGGCATTTGTGAAGAAACTTTTAACATGCCTAGGGTACACAGTTAATGAAAAGAAATTCAAGCTAGTACCCTCAAAAGAGATAATATTCCTGGGTGCAAGCTTAAGTACAACTGCCCAGATGGCTTATCTCACGCCAGACAATCAAAGGCAACTGACTACCTATTTGAAGGAAATGGCAACAAAGGCCCAGTTATCTGCAAGAAAAATTGTGCAGGCTTTGGGCTTCATGGCATCCTGCATCCTACTAATTCCATATGGAAGACTGCATATGAGGAAACTTCAATGGTACCTAAAAAGTGTCTGGACACAACATTGCCACAGCCTGGAAACAATGATTTCTCTCATTCCCTGCCGGCAACAGGAGTTTCAATGGTGGGCAAAGGCTTGTCACCAAAACAAGGGACAGCCATTCTCAATATCCCCAGCCAGGCAGAACCTTACGACGGATGCATCAGATTATGCCTGGGGTGCCCACATGGTAGGAAGAGGTTTTCAGGGCATCTGGTCGGCAAACCAAATGAATCTACATATCAGTCAAAAGGAGATGCTAGCTGTTCAAAATGCCCTGATAACCTTCAAGGACCTAATTCATCCGGGACAACTTCTGATAAAGACAGACAACACCACAGTCATGTGTTACATAAACAAGCAGGGGGGCACTCACTCTTACCCCCTTTGCAGACTAGCCATGGCTTTATGGGACACAGCATTGACTTACCAAGTTCATCTGCAGGCACAATTCCTGCCAGGAAAGGAAAATACTCTGGCAGACGAACTAAGCAGAAATCTCATGGATCCCCATGAGTGGAACCTGGATCCACAAGTCTTCAGCATGATAACAAAGAAATGGGGACACCTGGACATAGATCTATTTGCCTCCCCTCACAACAATCAACTAAAAAGATTCTGCACAAGGACTTATCACAGACAAGCATGGAAAGTGGACGCCTTATCTTTCAGGTGGACAAACCTATCAGTATTTGCCTTTCCTCCACTGCCTCTCCTCCCCCAAAGTACTCCTAAAGGTAAGACAGGAGAAACCAAAAATGATTCTGATTGCCCCAGACTAGCCACGCCAGTACTGGTATCCAATCTTAAGGAACTTGTCTCAATGCCCAGCCTGGAACCTACCTCAAATACCTCATCTACTGTCCCAACAAAACAATCAGATTCTGCACAGCCAACTCAGGACCCTAAACCTGGCAGCATGGTGGATAATGTAGCCATACAAAGCACACCTCTCAGTAAAGCTGTGATGGATGTAATTTTAGAAGCCAGAAGGCCTAGTACTAGAAAATCCTATGCTGGAAAATGGAAGAGATTTTGTGCTTGGAACCAAGCTCAAGGAACTGATACAGCTGTCCCAAATATTCCTCAGATTTTACAATACTTAACTGAGATGCTGGACAAAGGCCTATCTTTCTCATCAATTAAAATCCATGCCTCTGCCATTTCGGCTCATTACAATACAGAGCCACCACTCTTTTCTCATTCTTTATTAAGGCAGTACCTCAGAGGAGCCAAAAATGTGAGGCCTCCAAGGAGAACACCAACACCTGCATGGGACTTCAATTATGTCTTGGAAAAACTCCTTACCTCTTTTTGAGCCAGCTGCTACTGCAGATATAAAGTTTTTATCTTGGAAAACAGCTCTGCTCCTAGCAATACCTTCTGCAAGATGAGTGTCAGAGCTACAGGCTCTCATGGCTGTGGAACCCTTTATCATTTTTTATCCGGACAGGGTCTCTCTGAGGACAAACTCTACATTTATGCCTAAGGTAGTATCCAGTGTAGCCCTTAACCAAACTATTCATTTGCCAACTTTTTATCCAAATCCACAGAACAAGGGGGAGAAAATGTTGTTATTCTTTGGATGTACACAGAACTTAGATTCCACTTGGATAAAACTAAAGTCTTCAGAAAGACAGAACAATTACTAGTGGCATATGCTGCAGGATCACAAGGAAAGGCTATCTCTAAGCAGGCTATTTCAAAGTGGATAGGTCACTGCATTCGTTTCTGCTACTCTCAGCATGGTAAACCTGTGCCTAAAGACATTAGGCCACATTCAGCCAGAGCTGCAGCCACTTCTGCAGCCTTTCTCAGGGGAGTACCAACCAAAGACATTTTAGAGGCTGCTACTTGGAGTTCAGTGCATACCTTTTCAAAACATTGCAATCTGCCACTTTACTCTAAATCCAGGGCAGGCTTTGCCACTGCAGTTCTGCAGGGCCTCATAGCCGCCCCTAATGCTGTTTAGTTCCATCCTTCCATCCATAGCTTTGGGAATCTACCCAAATGTAATGACTGCAACAGTGAAACACAAAGAACATAGTACAGTTGTGTACACTTACCATAAATGTAGATGTTCGAGTGTATTCACTGTTGCAGTCCAGGTTACCCACCCACCCTCCCCCTTATTTTTGCTGGAACTTATCTTTCCTTTTCTGATCTATACAACCTATGTGGTGTATTTGCTTATAGATTAAGATAAAGTTTATTTTGATGCATGTATGTGTTACTTACATATATTTAGCATACCCTTTTGGGGGCACCTCACATCTGGGGCAAGAAAAACTGAAGAAAATGGTGTCAGCTGCATCTTTTATACCCCTGACGACCTGACGTCAGGGAAGGGGCGACAGCAACCGACGCAGGACCCCAGACTTTGGAATTCAGGCTGACTGAGGGCAACCTGCCAGCAGGATAACCCAAATGCAATGACTGCAACATTGAATACACTTGAACATCTACATTTATGGTAAGTGTACACAACTGTACTTTCTGTTTGTGTTCTCATTTCCATATTTTAATATCTGTAATCATTTTCACCTCCCCTTTTGTTAGTTTCTTTGCTTTTCTATTTCTAGTTATAGCGTTCTTAACCAAAATCAGTAATAAGGTTAGTAATACTTTCAAATCAACTCAATACGAATATCTGTACATTGAGCTTAAATTCTCTTCCACAAGTAAGACTTGGCATATTCTTTAAGTCAGTTTTTACTGAAGCAAATCTGTGCATTTGCAAGATGTATCCTTTCCCCAAGAACCTCTTTCTGAACCATCATATCTTTGACATATGCCTCCTTTCTGTGGGAATATTGTTTAAGTCTTGTAGGGGTATAAGAATGTTTAAACATTTCCCATGTGATAATTCTGTATTTTCTTGGTTTTGATCCATGTCTAGAGTTAAGACATATTTCCCTCCACTGATCCTCTAAAATACACTGGATATTAAAAGTGCACACACCCCTGTTAAAATGCCAAGATTTTGTGATATAAAAAAAGACCATGATAAATAATTTCAAAATTTTTCCAAACTTTAATGTGATCTATAACCTGTACAGATCAGTTGAAAAACAAATCTGTTTGGGGGGGATATAAAAAATAAAAAATGTACAATAAGCTGGTTGCATAAGTGTGCACACCTTTAAACTAATACTTTGTTGAAGCATCTTTTGATTTAAGTACAGCATTCAGTCTTATGGGTACACACCTGCCATCAGTTAAAGATCCTGATTAACCCCAAGTAAAGTTCAGCTGTCCTAGTAGGATTTTCCTGACATCTACTCAGTTGCCTGCTATAGCAAAAGCTGTGGCACGCAGAGAACTTACAAAGCATCAAAGGGATCTCATTGTTGAAAGGTATCAGTCAGGAGAAGGATACAAAAAAATTTCCACAACATTGACTATAACATGGAACACAGTGAAGACAGTCATCAAAAAGTGGAGAAAATTTGGGACAGCAGTGATGTTGCAAAGAACTGGACGTCTCTCCAGAATTGATGTAAAGACAAGATGAAAACTGGTCAGGGAGACTGCCAAGAGAACTAGAGCAACACTGAAGGAGCAGCAGAAATTTCTGGCAAGTACTGGTTGTGTACTACATGTGATAACAATCTCCTGTATTTCTCCATATGTCTGCCCTATATGGTAGGGTTGCAAGACGGAAGCCTTTTCTTACACAGAAAAAATATCCAGGCCTGGCTAAATCTTGCAGAACAATACATGAAGTCTCCCAAAAGCATGTGGGAAAATGTGTTATGGTCTAATGAGACCAAGGTTGGACTTTTTAGCCACAATTCCAAAAGATATGTTTGGCGCAAAAACAACACTTCTCATCGCCAAAAGAACACCATCCCCATGGTGAAGCATGGTGGTGGCAGTATCATGCTTTGGGGTTGCTTTTCTTCAGCTGGAAGCTGAGGCTTTAGTCAAGGTGGAGGTAATTATTAACGGTTACAAATACCAGTCACGTTTGGCCCAAAACCTTCAGTCATCTGCTAGAAAGCTGAAGATAAACAGGAATTTCACCTTTCAACACGACAGTGACCCCAATCATATATCTAAATCAACAAAAGAATGGCTTCATCAGAAGAAAATTAAAGTTTTGGAATGGCCCAGCTAGACCCCAAACCTAAATCCAATAGAAAATCTGTGGGGTGACCTGAAGAGGGCTGTGGACAAGAGATGCCCTTGCAATCTGACAGATTTGGAGCGCTTTTGCAGGGAAGAGTGGACAAATATTGCTAAGTCAAGATGTGCCATGCTGATAGACTCCTACCCAAGAAGACTGAATGCTGTAATTAAATCAAAAGGTGCTTCAACAAAGTATTAGTTTAAGGGTGTGCACACTTGTGCAATCAGCTTATTGTGTTTTTTTTTTTATTTTTTATATTTTTTCACCTAACAGATTTGTTTGTTTTTCAGTTGAATTGTACAGGTTAAAGGTCACATTAAAGATGGGAACAGTTTTGAAATTATTTATTGTTGTCTCATTTTTTACATCACAAAAACCTGGCATTTTAACAGGGATGTGTACACCTTTTATATCCACTGTATCTCTGTTTAATCATTCACTCCATGTTATTTTTCTATATATTGTATTGTCTTATCAGATCTAATATTGTCTTATATGCTTTGCATATTATTCTACGCTGGTCTACCATTTCTGTTCTGGCCTAATTATAAAGTTTACTATTTGTTATTTAAGAAAATGACTATCCATCCTCTGTATGTCTTCCTTGCACTCTAGAACCGTGATGCAATTTTATCCAAGTTCATTGACTTAAAAGCTTGTTAACCTCATCATGTTGCGTTACCTCCTTCCATTTTATCATTGCTCTTAAAATCTTGGACCTTTTCTCCCTCTTTTTTAAATGCTCATCAGTTTTTTTCTGTGTCTGTCTTAGTATTATATATACTATAGCCAGTTGGTGGTGGTCTATTTTTCCAAGGTCTATGTTCCTTTAGCATAAAGACTTGCATAATAATTGAATGCATATATAGCTGTAAATAATACCCTTTACATTCCTTTTCTAGATCTACCCCACTTGTGATCCTGTTGCTGCCTCGTGGGGCACAATGCCTACCATATGCTTCTGTTTAGGCATGTAGTTCTTGAATCAAATATATTAATGTAAGTTGTGTGCCCTTATAGTATGCCTCCAAATCCGGAACTCCCAAGCCACTTTGTTCCTTTGATAGCAGACAACTGTACCTAGTTTGTCTTGTAAGAGTAAATATGTAGATTTTAAATATTTATTTTGTCTGCTTGTGGAACTCCAGCTGCTTCAAAAGATCTTTTCATAAAGTCCAAATTCACTCTGTCATATGCTTATTTGGCATCTAAAACTATTAACATTAATATATTATTAGTGTCCAGTGCATCCTTTTGAATCATAAGGGCTCTTTTAATATTATCTAATGTTTGTCTACCTTCTATAAGAACTCACTTTTCCCGATCTGTTTTCTCAGCAATATCTTTGCTACTCATTTTGCCAGCATCATCTTAACCACTTTATAGTCATGAATCAAAATTTAAATGGGGTCTGTATGATCCTGAATCAAGAGGATTTTCCCATCTTTGGTATAACTACCATTGCTGCTTCTTTCTGATTGTAGGGCACATCCCCACCTGTAAAAATATTGTTAAAAATGCTAACCATACTTCTGTTGGGATTCTATTACTACTCAGGAGTTTTCCGTTTATTCTAGTTACTTAATGCTTTAAGCTCCATTTCCTTTATTTTTGATGTTAATGTGCCTTTTTATACTTTTATTAACTGTGAATGTTGTAATTGTCTCAAATATGTTATCATTCCCTGTGCGTTGCTGTCAACGTCTACAGCTTGTCTGCATCATTGCATTCATAATTTTTTCTAGGTCTGCTTCTACCCTACCATTCCCATAATTCCAGATTTTAGTTGTCATCTTTTCAACCTTTTGTTGCCTAAAATATCAAGCCAAAAATGTTATTGCCCTATGGTTATTTTCAAAAACAAATTATTTTAAAACCATTGCTGTATGTTCATTTATATTTTCTAAGTATTCTTAAACAGGCATTCTAGCTTCTTTTTGTTGCTCTTCAACCTGTTGTATTCCACTTATTCTTTCTCAGTTCTGTAATTCTTTCTCAGTTCTGTAAATCCCAATCTCTTACTTTTTAATACTTCTCTGTAAATCTCTTTTTAATCTATACAGATACCTACTGTAACTATTTCATATCTCATTTGCTTTCCTTGTGACCACAATTCTAATTTGCAGTTTACAGTTATCCCAATTATGTGTTAGCACTTTACTGCTTAGGTTCAAATCTACTAATATTGCAGTTAGTCTGAGTTACCTGATCATTAAACAGCTTCCATTTCAGAAGAAATAATGGAATTTGCCAGTGAATATCACAGTAGATTATAACTTGCTTACAAAACTTAATTTGTATAGATGCATGATCTGACACTATTACTGGATGTGTTTCATGTGTCACACCATGTTACAGTATTCTTTTAACATGTAGCATGTATATAATCTCCCCAAAGGACTATATTTCACTGAAAATGTGTATATTCAAAAAAGCACAAGGTGAAGGGGAAACCTACAAAGTCAAATAGAATAATAAAAAAATAAAACCACCTTCTTGATAGTTTTAAGTGCCTTCATCTTTATAAACACAGACTTCAAAAAACACTCCCAAATGTATATTTAAGCATTCAAATACAGTAGCATGATCATCTTCCATATTTCATTACTACAGTTTAATCTTTATTTATGTAAAACTTGTTTTTTATTTAAATGCCCATTTAAGCCAGGGAATACCATGCATTCAGCTCAAGTTGCTGGCTCAATTCATTGCTCTGCAGGATGTTTGCCCAACAAACTCCAAGGTTAGAGTTAACTTGTTCAGTCACACAGAGCACAACATTTTTAAAAGTTTGACACATTTTACTGTCTTGAAACAAAGCATTATAAGCATTTTCTGTTTTAAGCGCCAGCCGATGTTCATAAATTCTTTGTGCCAACCTTCTACTTGTTTTACCAATTTAAGACTGGACAAGAGATGCACTTTGTGAGTTAAACCACATTAACACTGTTGCAAGTTAAATTTCCCCAAACTTTAAAGATTTTGTTCATACCTGTAATATCAAAAAAATGGGGGAATGTGTAACTTTACATTGATTACAGCTATAGTCCCTAGAGTTTTCAAATAATGATTATAAATTAGGGGCTTTCTTATTTATAAACATATGAGTTTTACCAGCAGTTTGTAGTAAATCTGTATTTCCCACCAACTTTTTCAATTAAGTTTTACAGTGTCTTGAAGGCACCATAATCTCTTATGTAAATTAAAGAAAAAAACTACATTGAATTTTCCTTGTAAAATGAACATCTTTTCTTTTCAAAATGGGCATGTATGTGGAATTTTGCTTTTCCAAAATGTCCTTTAAGATCTTGTAAACTAATTCATCTGTTAACCCTGTTTAAAAATAGAGCAACCAAATCATTGTTTTCTTAAAATAAATAAATAAACATGCAACTCATCAGACACAAATCTACTGTAACAAGCTGGCTCTTAACCACACTCTTCTTCACATGAAATGGATGACTACTGTGAAAATGTAAATATGAATTAACAAAAGTATCTTTGTGATAAATAGAAGAACAAAAACACCCTTACTTACTTGGAATTCACCACATCTAAATAACTAAATCAAAAACTACAGCTCAGACACTGTTATATATGTAAAAAAAAACAGTAAACTAAAAACACCAAAAACTTATGTAGAACAAAAGATTGTTTTCACAAAGGCTTCTACAGAATGAAGAAGTCTTTTTTTTAAGGTAAAAAGTACTTCAATAATATCTTGTTCAATTCCAGTTTTTGGTGTTTTTAGATTACATGTAAATAATTGATAAAGTTCATATCCATGCCATGATAAATGAACTTTAAAAATTTAGGGCTGCTATTTAGCCTCTCCTTAAGACACACACTACTCATGTCTATTTTACCTCAGCAACAAAAAAGATCATCAATAAAACAAGAATAAAATAGTGTGTTCTTATAGTTTTCCGATATATATATATATATATATATATATATATATATATATATATATATATGAAACTGTACTTATTCATTTTTTTAAATTAAGTTGGCATGTACTGGAACCCTAGCAGATCATATAGCTATTCCACTTATTTGATGGAAAAACTTATTTTCAAGTATAAAAACATTGTTTTCAAGTACCAACTCAATAAAGGAATATAAAAGTGGTCACTTTTGTGCAGATAGAAGAATTTCTAGTTAGAAAAACTCTCACATTTTACAAGCCAACATATGTTGAAATGGAAGTAAACTGTGACGCAATATCAACAATAAACAGCCAGATATCTTCATCAGGTGCCCATTTAATGTTAACACCACCAAGCTTTAAAAAATGCCAAGTGTTTGTTGTATAGGAAGTAATAACTGAATAATAGCCTTAATAACATATTATTAAAAAAAAAAAAAAAGCTATGTGGTTTTCTTTTTATTCCATGTGCTGCACTATAGGTCTAAAAGTTAGCTTATTGGCATTTGTGTTTATCATTAGGTTGCTAAACATTTAGCACAGGGTGTGTATGTATTCACTTCAGTCTGTCTTATTTTCGTTACACCAGTAAACTCAAGTATGTCTACATATTTGTTCCCTCAGATGGTATTCTCTGAATTCTTGGCCCTCCAAAGACATCTTCCTTGTTTCCTGTAGTATTCCACACTCCATCTACTGCCTTACATTCTAGATGAAAAGCTGTAACTTGCCCAATGATATTCTTTATATGTTCTCCCCACTGCTTTTGGTAGAATATATATATCATACCTCTCAACTGTCCTGATTTTCACAGAATGCCCTGATATTTGCCTCATGTTTTGATGTATTCCTCATAAAATTTGTATTTTTTGGCAGATCACTGGGATGATCTGAGGATTTAATTCAGTAAATAATGACATACATTTGAGTTGCAGACTTCAGATCCTTCAGAAAATATATGTTAAAGCAAACCCTGTTATAAACTTGGAAAGTTGCTCATGTAAGAGCAGTATTTAAAATCTGTCCCTATTTTGGGCCTTTGTCCCCCATTTTGTCGGGCTTTGTCCAGATTTCGTGCACCAAGAGGTTGAAAGGTATGCATAACGTAGCCAGTGTAGTTCTTATACCTTATGAAGCCTATGCAGAGAACATATGGTCAAATTATGAGTAAAGGAACAATACCATGTGGAAAATGTAAAATTTGCGCTCATGTAGAAAATGTCTTTCCTTATATTAATGGAATGACTTTTAAATCTAATGTTTTTTTTTAGTTGTAGAACAGAACAAGTTATTTACATTATTCAATGTGGTTGCAAAAAAAATTATGTGGGCCAAACTAAGAGAATGTTCAAAATTAGAATCATGGAACATTTAAGGGACATTAAAACTAATAAAATGGAAAGTCCCTTGGCGCAGCATTTTGTAAAACATCATAATTCCAAATGTGATAGCTTAAGGGTAACTATTTTGGAACAGGTTTTTAGAAATGAAGCTAGTGAAGGTAGAATAAGAAATGAACTTTTAAGGAAAGAGTTGATTTTTATTTTAAAATATCAAACGTTAACCCTTAAAGGGTTAAATACTGAATGTTGTTGGAAAAGTGTAATTTAATGTATTGTTTTTTAGATAATTAGATTTATAATTGATTGTTTAATTATTTAATTGTATAATGAGTTGATATTAGTGTATATATACTGTGAATGGATGTTAACTGTTACTCCTTGAAGGCTTTTGGTGAGCCGAGGCGCTAGAGAATAGAAGAAGAAAATAAAACGTTATTTTCACTGGCTGTTTCTTTTGGTGGTATTCCAGTTCGTCTACAGTTTGTGCTGCAATTTGGTGTTGCAAGTGATTTATTTTTGTCTCTATGGCCAGTGATCCAGGTGCAAATATTCCCAGAATTTTTAGGGAGGAAAACGCAGGTACCTCCCAACGTACCCTTGATGGCTTCATTAACATCAATATGGAGCATGGCTCTGATCGTGCAGATAGAAATGTGGACATTAATCCAGGTATTCCAGTATGGGAGCGTTTTTTGGCTGAAGCCAGAAGTAAACGGGGTAGTAACCCTTTTGCGCATGTTGGAAGGCGCTCCACAGAATACTCAGGTGAAGTTAAAACTTTGCTCTTGAAATTGAGGAATTTAATGGACAAAGAAATGTTAACATATTACAATTGCACAAGCCTGCAAAGGTACGTAGATCTTAATATTGTACCTAGAGGCTTAAGAGCAGTGAAATTTCCGTCAGAACCATTCATAGTTACGTGTGCGACTGATAAAGCTTTTCAACAAAGATGGGAAAAAGCACATTATTGTTCTATTGAATGGTTACAAATTCTGATAGAACGTGACATTCTTAAACTCTCTAATATTAAGAAAGAAATTTCAGTGGTGTGTACCAATTTAATGACTTCCTTAGATAGGGCTAAATTTGAATCTTGTTTAATTGAGATTCAAGAGAAAATTACAACACATGAAAATAAAAAGTTATGGAACAAAAAATGCATAAAATACAAAGAGACTTGCGGGACTTTGGATCCACCAAAAAAGGCTGTACCATTTTCAATCAGCAGTCACGCTCAAAAAGAGGTTATCTTAATGACAGTGTTAACCAACAAGCTAGAACTGTTAGTACAACTAAGATAAGGTGAAATATGCATATAGAGCACAGAGTGACAATGATATGGATAGTGATTTTCCACTGTTGCCATCACCAGTGGATGACTATTTCTTTTCTGAACATTTAATTTGGGGAGGCAACAGCAACAGAAAAGAACTTCCACTGAACAGGAAGCACAGAGGGGAGGGCCATATCGACCATGGCGCGAAAATAAAAGGACTAAATGGTACTAATTCTGATTTTTGTTACTCTGTTAATACAGTTATCAATTTATCTGGATGTTTTATTAGTGATGAAATTTATACTGTTTTGAATCATGGACTTAAATTTGTACCCACAGTTGTGCCAAAAAAATATGAATGTAAAATAGAGCTTTTTAAGTTTATTCGTAAACTACATCTGTGGTATTATTTTAACTGTATTGTTGATGGAAGTTCAAATTCTAGCGATTTATTAAATAATTCTCATAGTTTGAATAGAGACGTGTTAGAAGTCAATAGCGACTCAATGAATGATTCATATTTGTCTTGTGTTAGTGAGTTGAATGCTTACTGCACTATAGATACGTCGACAATTAAAACTAACACTAAATTTATGCCACCATTTATACATGAAGGGATTAAGAATTTTTATACAATGGTTGGTTTTGAAGTTGATGGAATAATAGACAGTATAAGTAAAGCAAATGTGAATTTTAACTTATCAAAAAAAGAATGGACAGAATTAATGAATTTTTCTAAACAGAATGAGTTAATAGTAAAGCCCTCAGATAAAGGCAATAAAATTGTAGTTATGCATTATACTCAATACTATAAAATGTGTATGGGCCTATTAGAGGATGAGTCTATATATTGTGTAGTTCCCATTGAAGCTATATCAGTAGCTAAGGAAAATTATTTACATTTAATATATAGAGGTTTAAGATTGGGTTATTGGTCAGATATGAATGTTGAAAATAAGTTGCATATCCAAGAATGCAGCCCAGCTTACTTTTATTGTTTACCGAAAATACACAAAGATATGATTAACCCTCCTGGTAGACCGATTGATGTTCTTCGTCTCACATTGCTGCAGTCATAACCTGTGGGTAGTCCGCTGTCCTCGATCGGCCCGAATACCAAAGAGCTGGGCTGGCGTCTGTCATTGTCGCCTGGAGCTGACGTCAGTACGTAGTAGTACTTAAGCGCATGACCGACGCCATATCCTCAGTCTTTCTTGCCGCGTGGTCCGAAGCAGAAGCAGCGTTTGCGAGTGCCGTTCGGCTTTCTGAAATTGTCTTTTTTCGAGTTTCAGACCGAAGACCAAGTTGGGCTAAGTACCCCGTTGGGGAAATCTTTGTCTTTTTCTTGCCTCAGTTTCCGGATGTCAGAAAAAGTTAATAATTGCATTTCTTGTGGGAAACAGATACCTCATAGGGATTATCACTCTTTCTGTATTCCTTGCTTGGGGCCTGAGCACGACGTGGTCGGGTGTCGCTTTTGTGCTAGATTTAATAAGCGCACCATTAAAAGGAGATTAGACTGTGCCAGGCTTGTTTTTGGTAAAAGGTGCAACTATAACATGCCGTCGGATCCTCAGACGCCCGCTACCGCTAAAAAGCGTAAAGATAAATCTGTGAAGTCTAAACCGGATGAGTCGTCTGTTGCGGACGCCGGTTCTACGGAGCCTCCGGTTGAATCTGTGGATCCTGCCGAGGGTTCGGCTGAATCCCAGGGGGAACCTTTACTTTTGCAGGAGTTGGCCTGTCAGGATTTAGGCCCAGCTGAGGGTGCTTCTCAGGTGTCTGTAGTTCCATCCTTACAGAAGGTTATTAGGCCTTCTACTTCAGTGACTAAAGGCCATGCTAAGGCCAAACCTTGTCTTGTTGACCCTGGTCATGGTTCTAGCTCTTCAGCCCCTGTTCCTAAAAAACATATGTTGAAAATGGCGGAGGACTTGATTACTTTGATCAGGGGTTCTATGCCCCCCCCCAGAGAAAAGGCCTAGGGTGGAGGCAGATTTAGAGGGAATGGATCATTCCTCTGACTACTCTGATTCCTCAGCTGAGGAAATTCAGGATTTCCCTTCTTATTCAGACTCGGATGCAGAGGATTCCTGTCCTTCTGCTTCTCCTCCAGAGGATTTTTCTTTTTCTGAGACTTTACATTCCATGAGGGAACATTTTAAGTGGGAAGGCCAGGATTTTTCAGATTCTCGGAAGAGGGAATTTTTGTTTCTACCACAGCATAGGCCCTTGGCAATTCCTCCTGTCTTAGATGTTGTTCAGGATGTTTTTTCTGAATCTTCCCTTAATCCTGATTCTTTGCCTCCTGCCCCTGTTAAGCCGGACAGATATTATAGAGTTCCAGAAGCCCATAAATATTTGTACAAGAGTCCTAGAGCTGATCCGGAAACTATTATTTAAGGTCCGAAGGGTATTAGGGCTTCTGTGGTTAAGAATCCAGTTCCTTTGGATAAAGATTCTAGAGCTTTAGATAGGTGAGGGAAAAAAGTGTACACCTCATCTACGTTGGCTATGAGGGCGTTGAATTGCCAATTTCATATGCTGAAGTATCAGAACTTTTTGTTGGGTCAATTGAAATCTAAGGTGGATGCTTTATCTGAGGGTATAGAGTGTAAGGAGCTCCAGGAGTTGGTTCATGCATCAGATCAAGTTGGCAAGCATTCTTTACAGTGTGGTTTCGATGCTCTTCAGGCTACATCCAGGGTGGCTGCTACAGGTTCAGTTATTCGTAGACATGCCTGGCTTAAGGATCAAAATTTGTCAGAGCATGTTAAGGCTCGGATTTTGGATGCTCCTCTTCAATCGGAAGTACTTTTTGGTCCTCCTGTGGAATCAGTTTTGAAAAAGATGGAAGATAAGGCTAAGTCTATGCAGGCGGTCAAGGATTTTATGCAGGTGCAGCCCCCTAAGTTTAGTAGGAATTGGCCTGCTAGAGGATGGTCTTATCCTTCTTTGGATTATCAGTCTAAGGGCAGATCTAGACGTGGTAGAGGCAGAACCCACACTCAGGGTTCTTTCAGACCTAGGACTTGGAGTTCTCCTGCACAGTCTTCTGGTGAGGGCAGGGGTCAGCCCTTTCGTAAACAGACCCAATGACCTGTATCTTCCGCTGCCAGACCCTTCTTTGCTGGCAGCTCCTCTAGGAGGAAAGTTGGGACTTTTCAAACAAAACTGGCATTTGGTCACCCAGGACAAATGGGTGTTGGATATAATAAATCACGGGTACAAGTTTTATTTTCACACCTTTCCACCTTTCAAAGGCATGCCGGATGTGCCTCCTCAGCAAAGGATGGAGGCTCAGGAGCAAATTTCTTTACTTTTGCAGATGGGGGCAATTCAGGTGGTCCCTCCGTCAGAAGTAGGCCTAGGTTTTATTCCGCCTTTTCCTAGTGCCAAAGAAAGGAAACACTTGGAGGCCAATTCTGGATTTGTCCATTCTCAATACCTACCTAGACATTCCAAAGTTCAAGATGTTAACATTACAACAACTTCTGCCTATGCTAGGCAAAGATCACTGGATGGTAACCCTGGATCTCAAAGAGGCCTATCTTCACATCCCTATCAGAACCAGCTGCAGGAGATTCCGAGCTGGTACTTCTCATTATCAGTTCTCTGCATTGCCCTTTGGTTTATCTACTGCGCCCAGGGTATTCACAAAAGTTCTGGCTCCTGTGATTGCCTTCCTCAGACAGAGAGGAATACAAATTTATCCTTATCTCGACGATTGCCTGATTCTTGCTCAAAACAAGGACAAGTTACTACAACATCTCCAGTATGTAATGGCAGTTTTAAGGTGCCTAGGGTATTCTGTGAACGAAATAAAGTCCAGTCTAGTGCCCTCTCAGGACATGTGCTTTCTGGGTGTGAGACTGAATACAGCTTCTCAGATGGCATTTCTGACCCCGGACAAAGAACTCTTCATCTGTACTTCCAGCAGTTATCAGTAATGTCCAGGCTGACTGCAAGGACAGTCCTTCAAGCCTTGGGGTTCATGGCATCTTGCATTCTAGTACTTCCCAATGCCAAACTGCATATGAGGAAGATACAATGGTATCTCAAAAGTGTGTGGACTCAACACTGCCACGGTTTGGACACTGTCATTCGGATTATACCTTGCATCCAGAAGGAATTCTTGTGGTAAGCTCAGGAATGTCACCTAAACAAGGGACTCTCTGTGATCCGACCAGAGGCGAGTCAGATCCTAACGACGGATGCCTCGGACTTGGCTTGGGGAGCACACTTCAATGGAAAATGGATACAAGACATGTGGCCTCCCAAACTACTACATTTGCATATCGACATGAAGGAGATGTTAGCAGTCCAATTTGCCTTGATAGCCTTCAAGGACCTACTTCAGCTGGGACAGGTGTTGATTCAAACAGACAACACAACAGTCATGTGGTACATCAACAAGCAGGGGGGAACCCATTCCTACCCTCTTTGCAGACAAGCAATGATTTTGTGGGAGACTGCTCTGAGTTTGCACTTCAATCTTCAAGCATGGTTTCTGCCAGGAGCACAGAACTCCCTAGCAGATGTATTGAGCAGGCAAATTGTGGATCCCCACGAGTGGAAACTGGACCCTCAGGTATTCAAACAGTTGGCCGTGGCTTGGGGAGCTCCAGACATAGATCTGTTCGCTTCTCCACTGAATTTCCAACTGCCAAAATTTTGCACAAAGTTGTTCCACCCAAATGCTTGGGAAGTGGATGCTCTATCTTTCAGTTGGAACAACCTTCACGTTTATGCTTTTCCCCCTCTGCCTCTTCTTCCCAAGGTACTCTTGAAGGCCAGGAGGGACAAGCCTTGCATGATTCTAATAGCACCAGATTGGCCACGTCAGCATTGGTATCCTCTGCTGAGGAGTTTAATTCAGGAGCCTCCTTGGCCTTTGCCACAGGTTCCTCATTTGTTGTCCCAGTCAAACAATCATTTTCTCAATGTTCAGGTGCAGTCCCTGCATCTAACAGCCTGGCGTATTCTGTAATGGAGCCGGTGGGGTCTCAGCTTCCTCAACAGGTTTTAGATGTCATTTTGGAAGCCAGGCGGCCTAGTACTAGAAAAGTTTATGCTGATAAATGGAAGAGATTTTTTCTTTGGAGCACAGCAAAGGGCTTTGATGTTTCAGTGCCTAATTTGAGTTTTGCACTGCAGTATCTTACTGAATTACTGGACAAGGGTTTGTCATTCTCTTCTGTGAAGGTTCATGCTGCAGCCATTTCTGCTCACTATGATTGTGACCCTCTTTTATTTTCTCACCCTCTGTTCAAACAATTTCTTAGAGGGGCAAAGAATATAAGACCCCCACGTAGAGCTCCTGCTCCTTCCTGGGATCTCAATTTTATGTTGGAGAAGCTTACTTTACCCCCTTTTGAACCTGCAGCTTTGTCTGAATTGAAGTTTTTGTCTTGAAAGACTGCTTTTTTGTTGGCCATTACTTCTGCTAGGAGGGTATCTGAATTGCAGGCGCTCATGGCAGTTGAACCCTTTCTGATATTCCATAAGGATAGTTTCTTTGCGAACTAACCCTACTTTTATGCCTAAAGTGATTTCTAATGTGGCCTTGAACCAGTCTATTCATTTGCCTACGTTTTATGCTGATCCCCAAAATAAGGGGGGGAAAAGTCTTGCATTCTTTGGATATCCACAGACAGTTACGTTATTATTTTAGCAGAACTAAAGAGTTCAGACAGAGTCAACAGTTATTTGTTTCTTTTGCTTTGGGTTCACAAGGGAAGGCTGTTTCAAAGCAGACTATTTCTAAGTGGATTGGTCAATGTATTGCTTTTTGTTATTCTCATCATGGGAAGGATGTTCCTGCTGGGATCAGGCCTCATTCTACTAGGGCTACTGCCACATCTACTGCTTTTTTGAGGGGGGTAGCTACTAAGGATATTTTGGAGGCAGCTACTTGGAGTTCAGTACACACTTTTACTAAGCATTACCATCTCCCTCTTTATTCCAAGTCCAGGGCTGGGTTTGCCACTGCAGTTTTACAGGGCATGTTAGCAGCTCCTAATGCTACTTAGTTTGCCAGCCTCCCTTTTCCTTTGCTTTGGGATTCTACCCACAGGTTATGACTGCAGCAATGTGAGACGAAGAACATAGTACAGTTTTGTACCTACCATAAATGTAGATGTTCAAGGATCTACATTGCTGCAGTCCAATTATCCCTCCCTCCTTCCCCTCTATAGTTTGTGGTTGGGTGTTTACTATTTTGGCTCTGGCCTTCTTTCATTCTTAGGCCTTCTGACATCTGGAGCAAGAAAGACTGAGGATATGGCGTCGGTCATGCGCTTAAGTACTACTATGTACTGACGTCAGCTCCAGGCGACAATGACCGAAGCCAGCCCAGCTCTTTGGTATTCGGGCCGATCGAGGACAGCGGACTACCCACAGGTTATGACTGCAGCAATGTAGATCCTCGAACATCTACATTTATGGTAGGTACAAAACTGTACTTTTCGACTAGTAATTATTTTTTGCATAATTTAGGGGTGATATTACATCATGTGCTACTAAAAGAAGCAAAAAAACTTCCATCTTACATACAAGATTCATTTGATTTTTTTAAATAGAATCAAGAATGTAATTTGGTGTGAAGACATGTACTGGTTGACTTTGGATGTTAAAAGTTTTTATACCAATATTAGAAATGCTTTTGGAATAGAGGCTCTGTACAAACAGATGGGAGATTCACCGCTAACACATTACTTTACTGATTTGGTGAAATTCTGTTTAGAAAATAGTTATTTTTATTTTGGTGACAGAGTTTTCCACCAAATTCAAGGAACAGCCATGGGTGCAGCATTTGCACCCATGTATGCAAACATTTTTATGGGATTGGTGGAATCTGAATATATTTACATGCATTTGTTTGTGAAGAAACATGTGATATATTATTTTAGATTTATTGATGATTTGATTTTTTTGTGTAAGGGAGGTAAATTGGAAAGTGATAAATTTGTTAAGAATATACAAATTAATAGGTTCAATATTAAGTTTGATGGTATACAATGTGGTGAGAATGTTTCCTTCTTGGATATTGATTTACAAGGAATTATAGGCAAACCTATAGTTACTAGCATACATAGAAAGTTTGATTGTTTAAACCAATTTTTGATGGGCACCAGTTGTCATCCAAAGCATACGTTAGAAGCTTTACCGTATAGTGAATTTTTAAGAATATCTCGTATTTGTAATAATGAAAAAGATTTTTTAAAGGAGATAAAGAACACAACAGAAATGTTTATAAAAAGGCAATATGATAGTCAACTAATACACTTAAGTAGAAATAAAATATTTAATAAAAGATACAACAGGGGACCTCAATACTGGAATAAACAAAATAAGGTAGTAGATATGAATAATAAAGAAGACCTGGATAAAAATGTTATGGTCGCTACATTTAATATATGTAGTGAAGACATCAAGAGATGTATTCTACATTTTGGAAGTTCTTACAGAACTTTAGAGAACTGGATGAGTTGATGAAAAATAAGTTAAAGTTTGCCTATAAGAGAGGGAGAAACATTAAGGATATAATAATACACGCTAAATTTATGAAGCCTATGCAGAGAATATATGGTCAAATTATGAGTAAAGGAACAATACCATGTGGAAAATGTAAAATTTGCGCTCATGTAGAAAATGTCTTTCCTTTATATTAATGGAATGACTTTTGAATCTAATGTTTTTTTTAGTTGTAGAACAGAACAAGTTATTTACATTATTCAATGTGGTTGCAAAAAATTTTATGTGGGCCAAACTAAGAGAATGTTCAAAATTAGAATCATGGAACATTTAAGGGACATTAAAACTAATAAAATGGAAAGTCCCTTGGCACAGCATTTTGTAAAACATCATAATTCCAAATGTGATAGCTTAAGGGTAACTATTTTGGAACAGGCTTTTAGAAATGAAGCTAGTGAAGGTAGAATAAGAAATGAACTTTTAAGGAAAGAGTTGATTTTTATTTTAAAATATCAAACGTTAACCCCTAAAGGGTTAAATACTGAATGTTGTTGGAAAAGTGTAATTTAATGTATTGTTTTTTAATTAGATAATTAGATTTATAATTGATTGTTTAATTCATTATTTAATTGTATAATGAGTTGATATTGGTGTATATATACTGTGAATGGATGTTAACTGTTACTCCTTGAAGGCTTTTGGTGAGCCGAGGCGCTAGAGAATAGAAGAAGAAAATAAAACGTTATTTTCACTGGCTGTTGTTTCTTTTAGTTCTTATACCTTGCCAGCAAGCTCTCACCACTACAAATCTTCCCTTTCTGTCCTTCATTTGTTCCTAAATCTTTATTCCTATACAGATTTTAATTAATATAAAGACCTCTTTCTTTCACTCTGTTTCTATTCCAGCAAATAAACCAAGCCCACACTTTTCTTTACAAAAGCTTTGTGTTCTGTTATGATTCAGGTGTGTTTTATCTGTGCATTACTAATATAAATGTATGTTAACATCTTGCTCTGTTTTTTTACTGTGTATCAACCAATTAACATCCTAAACTAATAATTCAAATGGTGCTGTAGTTCAGCTTATATTTTATTATACTTAACTGGTATTCATTATCTTTCTGTTATAAACTGACCCTTTATTGTCCGTTTCTATCACTTGATGTACTTTTGTGTAACATTGTTCAAACTGAACCTCCTCTCTTATTAGAACACATAATTTCCTCCCTACTCAAGAAATAAACAGCATATTAACTATATACATATTTTACCAAGGTTGTAGAAGAGATGTTCTGTACAAATACCATTGTATAGCTTCTGCCAGTCCTCTTTAAACAGACTCACTTCCTGATCTACTACATTGGTCTGGAAAACCACATGTTGTGATTCAGTGATCTGTTTATTTCATGTACTTGCAGCATTTCATTTCTAATGCTGCTCCTCTATTCTTTTGTTGCTAGTTAACCAAGCTATCTATATTTCATTTTGTGTATTCATTTCTGCAGGTTGTTCATTTCTGCAACCATGGTACATTTTTAACGTATTCCCCTTCATGTTCATTAGATATTTCAAAAGCTGCAATGATTTTCAGAAGGTGTGGCTTAACTCGAGCAGCATTCCAACAGTCCTGGAAACGAGTTACTTTGCAGTACGATTATGTCCCACTTTGAAGTCTGATCACAAGTGTGTGTCTAACCTAGCAGCATACAAAATGAAATGAAGTAGTAATTTTCTCACTGGAACTTAACTGATTTAACTGATATTAAAATGTATTCCAGTGTGCGTGTTTTGCATTTTAATTATACCAAATATCCTTTCTCATATATATATATATATTACCCCTGCATTTTAAACATCTTCCTTCAGTTAGTGTTTCAAGTGTATTATTTTTGTGAAACTTGTTAACTAGCCTTCTTTCAATTAACATACTTGTCTCCTTAGCTACTATGTACACATTCTTAGACCTAGTGCATGCATTGCCTGAATTGCCTTTATGTATTGCCAGTTAGTTTCCATCATTTATTATATTAGTTTTCTTTTTCATTCGTCATTCATTTACCTTTTTCCCTTCTTTCTTCCACTGTTTATAGTATCTTTCTTAAAAGTAAGATAGCACAGTTTGCTGAGAGAAGAAGGGAGCCACTTTTGAGATTTTAAGTATTTTTTCTCTGTTTATTTGCTAAGTTTTTCTGCATAGCTGCCTAGCTTGAGCATTTTCTGGCTTGTTAAACTTGATTTCTGTATTAGTAGCTGTATTTAGAGCACAACCAAAAGCTGTTTGCTGAATTTCCTGTTTGCACTTAATTTTAAATCGTTTTTTCTTAAAACTTGCATATTTTCTGTCCTTGACCTAGCACTCTTGTGTGGGGTCATTTACTGCACTGTTATAACTTGATATTACTTGTGAACCTCTGCTATCTCTGTAAAAAACAAAAAAAAAAAAAATCTTGCTTTTTTCCCACTTTTCTGAGAGTTAAAAAAAGTTCAGTTACAGGCTTGCTGTTCCTGAACTGTTTGAAAGTTTCTGTGAGGCCATTTTGCTTGGGCTGAAGGAGGGTCTCTGTGTTTATCAGTGGGAGTGACTCACATTGAGCAGCTTCCCTGCCCCACGGAGAGGTGGTTACTGACTTGAAACTGTAGTTTTATTGGCCACTAGGGGTCATTTCCATAACTCCTTCATCTTCCTCTCTTAAAACCTAGTTGCCTCGTGGTTTGAGCGTCTTTCAGGCTTGTTGGCTGTTGGTGAAGCACCCTCCAAGAGGAAAGCTGAGAGAAGAAGGAGCCACTTTGAGATTTTAAGTATTTTTTCTCTGTTTATTTGCTAAGTTTTTCTGCATAGCTGCCTAGCTTGAGCATTTTCTGGCTTGTTAAACTTGATTTCTGTATTAGTAGCTGTATTTAGAGCACAACCAAAGCTGTTTGCTGAATTTCCTGTTTGCACTTAATTTTAAATCGTTTTTTTCCTAAAACTTGCATATTTTCTGTCCTTGACCTAGCACTCTTGTGTGGGGTCATTTACTGCACTGTTATAACTTGATATTACTTGTGAACCTCTGCTATCTCTGTAAAAAACAAAAACAAAAAAAATCTTGCTTTTTCCCACTTTTCTGAGAGTTAAAAAGTTCAGTTACAGGCTTGCTGTTCCTGAACTGTTTGAAAGTTTCTGTGAGGCCATTTTGCTTGGGCTGAAGGAGGGTCTCTGTGTTTATCAGTGGGAGTGACTAACATTGAGCAGCTTCCCTGCCCCGGAGGTGGTTACTGACTTGAAACTGTAGTTTTATTGGCCACTAGGGGTCATTTCCATAACTCCTTCATCTTCCTCTCTTAAAACCTAGTTGCCTCGTGGTTTGAGCGTCTTTTCAGGCTTGTTGGCTGTTGGTGAAGCACCCTCAAGAGGAAAAAGCTGAGAGAAGAAGGAGCCACTTTGAGATTTTAAGTATTTTTCTCTGTTTATTTGCTAAGTTTTTCTGCATAGCTGCCTAGCTTGAGCATTTTCTGGCTTGTTAAACTTGATTTCTGTATTAGTAGCTGTATTTAGAGCACAACCAAAAGCTGTTTGCTGAATTTCCTGTTTGCACTTAATTTTAAATCGTTTTTCTTAAAACTTGCATATCCCCTCCCCACCCGGAAGGGGTCCCTAGGAAGAGATTGTGGGGAGACATTTGGGATTCTCCACGGGAATCCTTGACATCTGAACTGACTTAGATGAGTCAAAAGGGGCCCCCTAAGTCACCTTCAGAAGATGTCTTTTTTGACATATTGCAGATCCTGAAGCAGAGAGGTGACTGGCAGCCCCTTTCCCCTTTGAGGATGAGTCAGTTCTGCTGAAGGCATTTGGTGCCTTCCTCCTCCTGGGTCACTCCCCCCTTTAAATTTTGGAACTAATTGCTGGGCGGGAGGCGCCTGACACAGTGGAACCTCTTCTAAGGAAACCTAACAATCAAAAGCACCTCAGGATAAGCCCTACCTTAAAAAAGGGGTTCCAGTGGGGAGGGTGGTGGCAGCAGCCAAAAAGGAGATGGGAGTCTTCTTCGCCTTCCATCCTCCTAATAAAGATTCTAGGACATGGATAGTTTGGGGGCGCATTTTAGTTCAGCTTTTTTCCATGGGCCCCTGAACTATTTGCCCCTTTTACCCCCTACAGAGGGATCTAGTCAAAGAGTTGGGAGATACCCTCCAGGGTACTACAGATGCAGCTGTCTCAGAGAAAGTGAAAACCCAAAATCCCCTAACACCCATTGTTAACTCGTCCATGAGGCTGTTTTCCCTCCCCGAAGGTTCCACCTTAGCGATTGCTCGGACAATCCTGGATCCCTATGTTCCTTTGCGGAAGCCTTCAAGTCTTCCTTTACAAGCCCCATTTGAGGTGCCACTCTTTGGCCCCAAAGTAAAGGAGACCCTTCCCCGGTGTGAACAAGAGGGAAAGATTTGTCTGCTGGGAGTCCGTTTTCCCCCCCACCAGACCGCCCCCCAAAGGGCAACGTGGGGGAAAAAATGGGGTTTTTGAAAACCCCAAGGGTCTTTCCCAGGCACACCCCTCTAGAGGCAGAGGAGGGGCAGAGGTGGAAGACGCCCCCCTGGTGGCAGGGGGTCCGAACATCAAGGTGACAGGGAAAACCCCCCTTTTTTCCAGCACTCCTGAGAGGAGGCCCGACTGTCCTGCTCTGGAGGCAGTCGGGGTCGCAACTTTATACCCTCAGGCCTGGCAAAAATAACTACAGACAAGTGGGTAAAAAACGGTTTTCCAGAGGTTACAAATACCCTTCTATCTCATCCCATTCCCCAAAAAAAAGACTCCCAGTTGTACCCCCCCATCTGGGAGCCAGCAATTTGAAATTTCAAAGCTGCTAGAAAAAAGTCATCCAGCCAGTCCCAGGGGCCAGCAAGGATTGGGGCTTACTCAAGGTTCTTTTTTGTTCCAAAGAAACCAGGGGACTGGAGGCCCATTCTGGGCCTAAGCTACCTCAATACTTTGTCAAGAAAGAAAAGTTCGAATGGTCACCCTTTAATCGATCCTTCCATTCTTACAGAAGGCGATGGATGTGCTCAATAGATCTAGAGGATGCATACTACCACATCAAAATGGCCAGGGCATCCAGAGATCATTTGCCCTTCGCGGGGAGCCAGTCACTTTCATTTAGCCCTGCCCTTTGGTCTGACCTCAGCCCCCAGGGTCTTCACCAAATGCATGGCAGTGGTAGCGTCTCACTTGAGGCGCCAGGATTCCAGGTGTTTCCATATCTGGACGACTGGCCCCTTTTCTGCCACCACCCGTCAACTACTGCAGGCCAGAGATTTTGTTCTTCAACTGTGTGTTCACCTGGGGAAATTTCCGTAAATTGAAAATCCTTACTTCAGCCATCCAAAATATCTTGTTCATAGGAGCAGATTAAACCCCGCAGTTATTCTAACTTCCCCAGAAAGGATATTATCACTTCAGACTCACATCGTCTTCTACTCTTGTCAAGAAATCTCCTGCAAAACTGTACTGAAGTGTTGGGCCTCATGTCAGCCTCTTATTGCAATTCCTGGGAAGGCTGCACATGAGAGTCTACAATGGCTACTGTTTGCACAATGGTCGTTCAACAACTACCTCTAACACACGAGATTCTTATAACAAAGACTTGCAAAACAGATCTAAACTGGTGGCTTCAACGTTAACCTTTCCAGGGACCATTTGTGCTACCCCCAATTACGGTGACCACGGACGCTTCCCTGATAGGGTGGGGGCATCTTTCAGGGACAGACAGTCCAAGGCGAATGGACCAATTTGGAGTACAATCTGCACATCAATGTTCTAGAGTTGAGGGCAGTGTTTCTAGCGTTGCAACACTTTGCTCCCCTTCTTCCTCTAGGGACTATTGCAGTTCAGACGGACAACATGTCTGTAGTCTGGTACATAAACAAGCAAAGGGGAACCAAGTCCTATCAACTATGCAGAGAGGCCATGAGAATTTGGCAGTGGGCGAGTCCACGGGTCGCTTTCTAATAGCACGCACATCCCGGGTCATCCAACGTCATAGCCGACAGGCTGAGCAGAGCAATCCTGTTACCGAGTGGTCTCAAAAAGTCAGTGGCGAAAGGATTTTCGCGTGGGGCCAGCCTTCCTGCGATCTGTTTGCGTCTCCAATGAATGCCAAATGCAGGAGCTACTTTGCCCTATTACCCCTCCAGGGAAGTCCCCAGGGGCACTGGTTTACGATTGGCCCCGGGACTCCTGCATTTCCTCCATTTCCTCTGATATCAAAGTTTCTCCAGAAAGCCAGGAACCTACACAGGACGATAATCCTCATTGCCCCATTTTGGCCTCGTCAAATTTGGTTTCCCTTCCTGAAAATACACTGCATTCGGGGACCCTGGATTCTGGACCCAGAGCCAGATCTATTGACTCACTCGTCAGGGGTTCCCATCCCGCTCGGTCACTCCATCTAGCAGCTTGGCTGCTCCAATTCCCAACTTAGCCAGGTCTGATCTTTTGTCACCAGCAGTCCAGGATATATTGGTGGCTTCATAAAGCTTCCACTACTAAAACATATTCTAGCAAATGGAAGCGATTTGTATTCTGGGCAATACACACCATGTGGATCCTTTATAGCTCCTTTGAATAAGATATTAGAGTTCTTAACGGACTTATTTCATCAGGGTGCTTCTCCTGCTGCTCTAAGAGTTCAATTGGCTGCCATTTCGAATTTCCATGTGGAAGAATGTGGAGCTCCTGTTATGGCTCACAGACTTTGTAAAGCCTTTTAAAAGGAGTTTTCATATTAGACCACCGTCAGATCTCCGTCCTTGGAGTCTAATTTATTGTTATCTAAATTAATGTTGCCCCTTTGAACCAGCTCTTCTTGCCCATTAAAATTTTTGTCCTGGAAAACTCTCTTTCTGGTAGCCATTACTTCGCTAGCAGTATCTGAACTTCAGGCTCTCTCCATCAAGCACCCTTATTTGATCTTTCACTCTGACAGAGTTTCTCTTGAACCAATTCATCCTTCCTCCCAAAGTGTGTTCTATTAACAATATTAATCAGTCCATTGAATTACCCACTTTCTTCAAAAACCACTCCAACAAAATGGAGTATATGTTACACAATTGGATGTTCACAGACACTAAGATTTTATTTGGATAGAACAAAAGATCACAGAAAAACAGATCAACTCTTTGTGGCTTTTGCTGATAGCAGGAAAGGACTTGCAGTTACCAAAGAACTCTTTCTAAATGGTTCGGATTGTATAATCTATGGTCTGATTCTTCAAATCAACCTTTACACACCAAAGGACATTCCACAAGGTCAGTATCTACTCTTTGGCTCATGCAGCTCGCCACCACTGGGCCTATTTGTGCGGCTGCTACTTGGTCTAAGCCACATACATTTATTTCTCATTATAAAGTAGACAAGGTTTCTAGGGACAGGGCAACCTTTGGTTCCACTGTGCTCAAGAACGTCCTCCGTGAGTTCCTCAGGATCAAGGAGCTAGGGGCTACCCATGTGTAAGAACAACGCGAGATTGAACACTATCACATATAGAAGTTATGTCCTTACCATAACGTTCCATGTGGAGTGTTCATCTGCTTTGTCGTCCCACCCTCCCACCCTTAGGAAGAACGTTCTTTGATGCCTGGCCAGGAGCATTTTGCTACTGTTACTATACTGTGTACATAGTTGGTATACACATATATTTTATATGTGTCTGTTTAGATATATATAGTTTTCATAAATTCTTTCATACTTAGGTATAAGCATGAATGTGCTATTCTGTAGATTGGTTTGCAAACTGATCTGAGGTAAAGGCAGAGATTGTGGGTATTAGATTTCGAGCTTCTTCGATGCAGAGCTTGCAAGACGGCACGGAGCGAGGATGGCTCCAAACCCCTTGGGAAAAACAAAGGCGAGATGAACACTCCACATGGAACGTTATGGTTAGGACATAACTTTTCTTGTCTGCCTGGGATGACATGCTGACAAGCCACGCTGTTTCCGCAAGGGACGGCTTGCACCTGTCACCCTGGATTCGGATATTGGCAAAGGCTCTTGCCACCCCATAGTACCTTTTAGGCAAGGCTCAAATTCTAAACCTACCACCCTAGAACACAAAAAGGAAAAAACTAACGGTAATGCTGCTCAATGCCAGAAGTCTAAATCTCAAAATGCACGCACTCGGGGCCCTTCTCAGTATGGAGAACATCGATGTCTGTGCTGTGACAGAAACCTGGTTCAAGGCTCCTGACAGCACCCCGCGCTATCACTTTTTACCTCATATCATGCGTTCCGCCCCAAAATCTGGACAATACCAAGAAAGGAGGGGGGGTATCCATATTCATCAAGGACACCCACACCTCAAGACTGGTGGCAGCGAACGATGCATCGGAGACCATCCAGGTGCAATTAACCATAGGCAAGACTGCTCTGCAAATTGTAGCATGTTACAGGCCACTCACAAACTCAGGAACCTCACATGGCCTTCCTGAAAACACTAGAGGGATAAATGTATCACCAAACACCATCATACTAGGTGACTTCAATTACCCTAATATAGACTGGGAACACTACTCAAGCCCAAACACCCTAGCCCAAAAGTTCCTGGAATTCATAAACTCAAATGCCATGGAACAACTAGTCACCATCCCACAAGAGGAGAGATAACATACTTGATCTCATCATCACGAACATGGGAGCACAATGTTCAACAATCGGAGGTGTACCCCTCACTGGCGAGATCAGACCACAAACTAATCTCGCTGGAGGTCCTCATCCCACCCCCACCTGAAATAAAAAAGACCACAGTAAAGAACTTCTCAAAAGCCGACTTACACTTCTAAAGACTAGTGTGGTCTCCTTTAAGGCCCTGCGGCGGAAAACAGTACTCAAGCCGCTGAATCACTTACAAATGCCTTCACTAGCACCTGCAGCACTGCATGGATAAGGCAATCCCAAGCAAAACAAAGACTCTTTGTACCAAAGGCAAGCATCCAGTCTGGTGGACCCCAGCCATAAACAAACTCTACAACCAAAGGAGGAAGCTACTACAAGATAGAGCAAAATCTTTAAAAGGTAAGACACCCTTGATCACTATAAGTAAAAACTAAGAGCTCTCATAAATCATCCAAAGTAAATTTCGAGAATAATAGCTAAAGACTCAAAAGACAATCATAAGGCCTTCTTTAGCTATGTTAGAAACCTGGGAGGAAACTCCCAGATATGCTCAGAGCTAGTTCAAATGATGTGAAGATTACTGATCCTACAGACATTGCCAACATACTGGCTGACAGGTTCAGTGCAAACTTCTCCCCTCCCCCAAAAGGAGAGATATCTATACCAAACGATTGCAGCCCCAAACATCTCCAGCCCAAGTGAGAACTGCTCTCTCCAAAGCAAAAACACAGCATCCATGGGACCTGATGGTGTCCCCGGCTGTGTGCTCCATGAACTCAATGAGGAATTAAACCCACAGCTAGGACAGCTGTTTAATCAAAGTCTTACCTCTGGATACGCACTCCAGGAGTGGCGCACTGCAACTGTGGTACCACTTCACAAAGCGGTGCCTCCACCGACCCTGGAAATTAACGGCCCATTAGCTTGACAAGCCTTATCTGCAAAGCCATGGAGAGGATCATAATGGACCTCATAAAGAAAGACATAGGGAATTTGCAGACTTTGGATCCAACCTAGTTTGGCTTTGTCAAAGGCAGATCATGCCTTTTAAACTTGGTTGACTTTTTCGAAACAGTCACCAAAGCCATTGATGAGGGAAAGGCAGTCCATACAGCCTACCTCGATCTGGCTAAGGCCTTCGATACAATACCCCATTCGGGTATCATTGAAAAACTCATCAGCTTAAATGTCAACCCATACATCACAAGATGGGTCGCAAACTGGCTGAGTGACAGAACCCACAGGGTCAGAGGCTGCTGCGCCATGTCAGACCCAAAACCTGTCCCAAGTGGTGTCCCACAGGGCTCAGCCCTGGGCCCACTCTTGTTTGGCATCTACTTTTCCGAGTACAAGCAAACACAGGAGGGTTATGGCTGACAAAGTTTGCAGATGACTGCAAACTGGGCCATAGTAGAAAACACATCTGACACAGATATCCTTCAGAAGGGTCTCACAGAAACGGATAACTGGTGCCAGAGCCACGGCCTAAAGTTAAATGCCAAAATGCATAGTCATACCCTTCGGGAAAAACAAGGTTACCCCTAGCTACCAAATAGGTGGCAATCCACTGAGCACAGAAGAAGTTATCAGGGACCTGGGGACCCAGGTTGATAGTAGTCTGTCATTCGACACCCATGTAGCTAAAGTAGTTAGGAAGACCTTCTACATTGCCCACCTTATCATGAAGGGATTCTCATCTAGATCAAGGGAGGTCATAGTCTCCCTTTACTCATCACTCATCAGACCAATGATTGAGTACAATGCCCCATTCGGAATGTATCTGACCCGACACTTGCAGCAGCTGGAGAGGCCACAAAAGTTCCTCACCAAAAGGATAAAGGGTCTCAAAAATCTGTCCTATGCTGCCCGACTGAAAGAACTCCAGCTCTATTCAGTCGCTTACCGCTTGCTCAGAGGTGACCTTTGCCTAACATACAAGGCCATGTCAAACCCAGATTTGATGAATATGCTTCACCTCAAAATCTAGATCCATCAGAGCCACAAGGGCGGAGACTTAAACCTTGACACGGCTATTAATAGGACGAGCTGGAAGGATAGATTCATCACCCCAAAACTCCCTATGCTGTGGGACAGAAACCCCGTACATGTGGGGCAAAGCACTCGCTGGCCTTGTTCAAGAGAAATCTTGACCAATGGATGGGAGATCGCAGATATACCCCAGGGATTACCTCAGTGTCACTGCTCGACAGAGGCACAGAAAAATAATGGGTATAGTTCCCCATACTAAAGGGGTGGCCTAAGCCACAAAACGATGGGCTAGGCTTGTAAATGCCCTCGGGCAGATAGCCTAGTATGAACCTATGAACCTATGAACCTATTAGGCATCTTCCCTTCATTTTGATCTAAACTTACTTTTCTAATGACCTGAAAAAAAGCTTATTTTTTTCTGTGGAGTCTAATGGAAAGAAGAAAAGCATTTCTATTTGTGTTTCTAATGAAAAGTTATTATCAGGATAAACCCTTGTTTCTCCAGCCATTAAGATTCCTTCTACTTTGTGAAAGAAGTTAACAATTTCCTCCTTTAGTTATGTCTGTTCATATTTTAATTCCTGTTAAAATTTTTATTTCATCTTTTTTCAGCAATTTCTGTATCACTTATTTTCTCTCAATGATTCATTAAACATCTTCTGTTTACTGCACCCTTCAGCTATTTGTTCTGTATAATCCAATAGAGGAAACATTCATCTAGGAAATGTCAGAGTCCATTTGGTCAGTCTTTATCTCTAGGGTATCTGATTTTTCCCCCCAGCTTCCCTTGCAATCTGCTTTGCCTGCTTGTGCTCCACCACACTGCTTTCAGTCTCTTTCTGAGTTTTCACATTTACTCTCCTGTTTAGTTCAGTTTTTTCTAATTTGTTGAACTTCTGGATTTCATAGACATTTAGCTACCAGTTTCTATTAACCATTTATATTATTTGCAAGCGTTTGTTGTTGTAAACTGTTCCCTGCCCAGGGCTCTGTTATTAGCTGCTTACAATACCAACACCATTTTGGAATCTCCATGTTTTTAAAAGTTGTTCATTAAGCAAGACAGTCTTTTTTTTTTTTTTTTGAAAAATGTATATTTTTTGATTAATTAGTTATGGATATTGCAAATAACTGCCCTTCATCCCTGACTGTCCTTGTTAGAAAACTTAAGACATGTTTGAGAGGGCTTGTAAACAGGAGACGTGCTGCATTCCAATACTTACGAAACAAAACAGAAGGATCCCTTATTCTAGTTTCATAAGTTAACCTAGTAATGTCTAATATGTTTTTCCACAATATATAACTGCACTCTCTGACTGGTGCTAAAATGCTAGTGGCAAGTGATCTTTTCCCCAGTAACAAAGTCACATTATATTTGAAGATAAAGGTATTACGTAATGATAGTAACCAGTCCTTTGATGACCTACTTTGAGTAGTTGTGATATGGGATAGTAACCAGTCTGTAAATGATTATGTCCTGCTTTAAAATAGTAATTCTGATATGTGATAATGTTATAGTTGTTGTGGTTTAGTGTATGTTTTACTTTATAATATACTGAAAGTCATATAGATGTCGTTAATGTCTGTTGTTTTCTTCTACAGAACCAGAGAACAAAGCTGCTCAAGCTGCCATAGCAAGTGTTCTTTCTGTTTGTTTTAGTGTTCTACTAGGATTCATTATAATCTTTGTCTGGAAAAGATATTTCACACAAGGTATGGTATTTTGCAATTTTTGGTAGATTCAGTTTAACTCTTAATTTCTGTCTAGTTGGTAAATTTGTAAAAACAGGAAAAATTCCAAATCCACTGAGTCATACCTTTAGACCAACACTTTATTATATAGAGAAAATGAATGTTTTCGTCTATTCACATATAGACTTTTTCAGATTCTGTATGTAATAAAGTGTTGGTCTGAAGAACAACAGTAGTGGATTTTGGATTTTTCTTGTTTTTTACTTTGTTGTTTTTAAAGCCCAGTGCTGGATTGTTTGCCCATTTTCTTTTATGTTTATAGTGTGTAACTCTGATGTGTGTAGTTCGTATTCATGCATGTTGCAGTTACTGTCGTTCATATTATTAGAATCTTCAGAGATGTACAGATTTTAACTACCTTGAGAAAAACCCAGATTAACGGTGATGTGTGTAATAGTATTTATGTAGATGTAACCTTACAGCTTGCTTTTTAAGTGAAATACTGTATATAGCCACACCTTTGTTTTTTTTACTATATCCACGCCATTCAAAACAGTAGTATGTTGATTTTATATTGATTTTTGGCCTTAATGCCCTGACCTCAAGTCTTGGCTCATGGAACTACTCATTTGACATGCTGACTGTTGTGCCGTACGTCAGCTCATGAGGATTCCTCTAGGAGTAGAAACAGCCTTACTGCAGCTCATCTTAGGAGACCACCTCTGTCAATAATTGAGTCGTGGCTGAGACCATCATGTTACAGATTAGTCCAGTTTTGTTTCTTTATGCTGCCTTGCCCCCAACACACACACACACACACACACACACACACACACACACACACACACACACACACACACACACACACACAGCCATTGTCAATCATTGTGGCATGCTGGTGCATTTGTGTCCTGTCACTCTCAAATGCAGGATGGCTATGAGTGTTATTTTTTTTTACTTGTAAGTGTTGTAATGCCCATGACTGCCTTCATCATGCACTATAGAGTTGCACTGTGTTGATTAATAACCAAAACCACACTGAAGGAAGGAGAACTGACTATTGACCATTTAGTCTTTCCCTCCCTGGACAGTCCTATGAAATCTGAACCGCTATTGGAATCTGGCTGCTGTGCAACACAAACAGTTGTCTTGCTGTTTTGTCACTGAACTAACTGGCATATGTGATTAAATTATTGATGTTTTTTTTATAGGTGAAAATAGAAAGTATAATGTTTTCATACCTGACTCCTTACTTAAAGTATGACTAAATCAGGATCAGTGACATGGCACTGAATATTAAAAGACCCAGGGACAGGTTTTAGAAAGGTTTGTTGCAATGTGGAGGGCTTAACTTAGAAGGTTTCCGCATTCTAGTAAGCCTTACTGATTCAGTGACCACTCTCCCACTACTGCTAACTCCTTATGGTGGTTGTAACTTGGAGAGTAATTTCGCTGGTGAAGCTTCATGCAAATGTGGCAGTTTGGTGGTTGGCTAATGCAAATTAGCCATGTGCTGTTCACTGGAAATGGGGCTGTGAGGAGATTACTGTAAAAACAAACAGAAACCAGTGTTCTAAATGAAACCAGTAAACTAAAAGAAACATTCTGTGCGAGAAGCTTGGAAATAAACATAATTGTTCCAAAAACAAAGCCTGATAAAGGCTAGAACAGTAAAATTTAATGAACATTTGAACTGTTTCGTCCCTGTCTCAGGGACTTCATCAGAACTGAACCCAATTCCAAATAACATATATTTGTAACACCACTGATTACAGACTACTAATCAGAAAAATGTCTCAATTAATACAACTTAATACAATTTAAAGTGCCACAACACTGAAATAAAACTATTTAAAAACAGTATTTGATAGTGTTTGTTTTTATTTAATAAAAAAATACCACAGCACACACTAATTAAACCAACACAGTTTGTAAAAAAAACAATATGTAATAAAAAAAATTGTATAATAAAAAATAGGTAGCTTCTTGGAGCTTGCTTGCATTGATTTTAAGTAGGGGCTGCTGAAGCTTTCAATTTAAACTGCCTTCCCATTCCCCTCCTCGTAAATTCTTAACATGCTCTAGAATAGCAAATTTAAAAACAGAACATTGACTCCTAACAGAAAGATGCATAAATAAGGCCCTTAACCAGGTTCCTTTTTTGAAAAATGGGTTGTGCACTCTTGTAATGAATGCATGAATTATTGAATGTTAGCTTACCATAAATTTGTGATTTGAAGCCATTGTGAGTTTGAGAAATTAAAGTATCTAAGTAATTGATACTTAAATTACTAAAGTTTGAAGTAAACCTTAATCTGTAGTTGCACCATCCCAAAGAATAAAAATGTCTAAAAAAAAAAGTAAGTACAATGTAATGTACTTAAAAAATTCACACTTAAAAACAAAGCACGTTTCCCATGAAACTAGTACCAAGTTGGCATAAATGGTAAATGGGCGCACATGCTGTGCCCATGGCTACCCCTTTGATTTGTTTATAAAGTTCACCCTCAAATAAAATGTAATTGTTGTGTAGCACCAAATTAGTCAATTTCATAGTTACTGCAATTTTTTTCAACTGATAAAGTTATAATCCGGAAGGCTGTCATAAAATGGAAAACTACAGATTTTAACGTTTACTTCAAATTCCAATAATTTAAGTATCAAGTACTTAGATACTTTAATTTCTCACATTCACAATGGTTTCAAATCACAAATTTATAGGAAGCCAACATTCAGTAATTCTTATCTACACTACAAGAATGCATATGCCATGTTTTAAAAAAGGAACCTGGGTAAGGGTCAATGTGTTTAATGCAGCAAGAATGAGGTCAGTGTATGAGGTTATGGTTAGTGAATTGGAAAGAATTTAAACATGTTTGTTAATAGAAGTTACCCACTGATCTTGTGGGTGAAATTTGTTCAGCGGTCAAGAATGGGTAGGGCATCAAGTACAAACCCATACTGGGTGTTGGTTTAACAAATGTGAATGTTGATATGTCTAACAGTGAGCGTAGCTTTGAAAGTGCAATGATAGTTCAGTTTAGGTTCGAAAGAGATGAAAACCATTATCACCAAATATTGGAACATATTCAAGATTAATCCTTTGGGCGGCCACGGTGGTGCAGGGGTTAGCGTTGCTGCCTCACAGCAAGAGGTTCTCCGGTTTGATTCTCGGCTGGGGTGCCTTGTGTGCGGAGTCTGTATGTCCTCCCTGTGGTTGCGTGGGTTTCCTCCCACATCCCAAAGACATGCAGTAGGTGGATTGGACACTCTAAAATTGGCCCTAGGTGTGTGTGTGTGTGTGTGTGTGTGTGTGTGTGTGTGTGTGTGTGTGTGTGTGTGTGTGTGTATGCCTTCTGTGGAAGGTTGGACGCTTTGTGTACAGGACATCCCAGAACATTGAAAGTATATTTGAATCTGCTCTAAATAGAGTGATAAATTCGCATTCTAATGTTAAGAGAGTGGGAATGGCTAAATGTGGGCGTTTTAAACAATGTTCTTGTATATTAGAAAGTGACCGCTTGTATTTGGACAATGATGAAAATTGTAAAATATTTTAATGGAAGTTGTGGTTCTAAAGGTGTGGTTTACATCACTAATTGGAGAATGAGCAAACTGTACATCAACACTCTGACTGGAGAATAAACGTTCTCTAGCAGGGTATTAATGTGCAAGTAATGCCCACTGACAAACGAGTCCGCAGCTTCATGGCAGCATATCAAGCTGTCGTGGAGCTCAGACTGCAAAAAAAAAAACTGATGGTCATCAGTGTTTTGCACTCTGTAAGCAACGGTTGTACTTGTTTAGTGAGCATAAAATGTAAAAAAAAAAAAAAAAAAGAGAGAGAGACGTGTTTGTATGAGAGCAAGATTGAGAGAGAGCGAGAGTGATCTTGTGTGTCTGCATGTGTGTATGAAAGTAAAGGAGACTGTGTAAGAGTGAGAGCGATCTTGTGTGTGTATGAAAGCAGAGGAGACTGTGTGTGTGAGAATGAGTGAGAGCAGTTTTGTGTGAATGAGTGCGTGTATGAAAGCAGAGGAGACTGTGTGTGAGAGTGAGACTGGTCTTGTGTGAGTGAATGCTTATATGAAAACAGAGGAGCTTGTGTGTGTGAGAGAGTGAGAGAAATCTTTTGTGAGTAAATGTGTGTATAAAAGCCGAGGAAGACTGTGTGTGTATATGTATGTGTATGAAAGCAGAATAGACTGTGTATGAGAGAGAATGGGCTCTATGTACAACTGTTGTGTTTTACTTGGTTATTATTTTTTTAAGTACTATATATTTTTTTTTATATATGTTTGATGTAAAATGCTTGTTCCCAACACCATTAACTAATACGATAGCAAGTTTGAAACATTAGGCGGAGGAACTATTTTACATTAAAAATATATATAAAAAAAAATAATATACTACTTAAAGTAAATAAGCAAGTAAAACGCAATAATTTTACAGAGAACCCATTATCTAAGCACAATAATGCCCTCCAGGGTGTGTTAATTAACTCTTTATCAGGGGTGTAGAGGCCCTCCGTTTGCAGCGTCAAGCCTCATAAACACCCCTAGGTGGGCATTAATTACACATTAACACACACCCTGTCAGACATTATTGCATGCATGTATGCCATTTCCCAAGCTTCTACGTAGGCAAAACTAAAAGATGCCTGCGGAAGGGCATATATGAACATTTGTATGACACTAACAACTAAAATCCTAACATTGCCTTATTTAAACCTCTTTCTGTTAGCAGTCAATGTTCTGTTTTTAAATTTGCTATTCTAGAACATGTTAAGAATTTACGAGGAGGGGACTGAGAAACTAGATTGCAGTATAGGGCGATGGTATGGCAGTTTTAAGTTGAAAGCTTCAGCAGCCCCTGGTTTGAATGAAGTTACATCCATTATTCCCCTACTTAAAATCAAGCAAGCAAGTTCTAAGAAGCTACCTATTTTTTTATTATTATGTATTTTTTTTTATTATCATGTATTGTTTTTTACAAACTGTGTTGGATTTATTAATGGATGTTGTGGTATATTTGTTTATTAAGTAAAAACATAAACTATCAAATATATAATATATTGATTTTAAATAATTGTATTTCAGTGTTGTGGCACTTTAAATTGTATTAAGGTATATTAATTGATGCAGTCTTCTGATTGGTAGTCTGTAATCAGTAGTTTTGTAAATACATGTTATTTGGAATTGGGTTAATTTCTGATGAAGTCCCTGAGATAGGGACAAAAACATTCAACTTTCCATTAAACTTTACTGTTCTAGCCTTTATCAGGCTTTGTTTTTGGAACAATTATTTGCTTATTTGAAAGCTTCCTGCACTGAGCATTCTTTTTAGTTTACAGGTGATTAACGTGGTAGAGAGATTCAGAGAATCACTCTGAGTTAATTTCCCCTCTAGGAGGAAAAAGTGAATGCTGTCTTTTGACAGTATTCACTAATTCATTTCTGTGGGAACTGGTCATGGTGTATACCACAACTACATGTTGGTGTCTTGGAGCCAAGGGTGGGTGTGTGTGCATCTAACTGGTTGCCTTACAGGAGGTAAGTATGGGAAATGGGAAGCCGACTGTGTGTGTGTGTGTGTGTGTGTGTGTGTGTGTGTGTGTGTGTGTGTGTGTGTGTGTGTGTGTGTGTGTGTGACTACAGTGTGCCTGTAAGTGGTACCTATGCTACTGTGATGATAGACTAATAGAGAAAACTGTTGCAGTCAGGTTCTGAGTGCACAGTGTTTAATTCAGGTGCATTTTACTGAACTGCTCATGAGGTGTTTCTCTGTGTATGTTTAACTCGTTTCTGAATTTGTAGATTCAGTCTTTCGTGACAATTGATCTAAGTTAGCCAATTAGCACATACAGAAAATCTGTCTAAATTCCTGGGCAAGTCTCATAACAAAAATACCTATTGTAGATTAAAAAAAACATTCAACAACACAGAGATTTTTGTATTTTTGTGATATACTTAAATGTCTTTCTTTGTAATACAGCAGCTTATAGCACCCAGTAAACAGTAGGATGTAACATAACATTTTTGCAGGATGGCAAGCCTTTCCTGCTATGCCTTCACAAAAACCACGCTGCAAGTACTTTACAACTCTAAAGTTGTATTTCCTTCAAAAAGGTACTTGTTTTTTTTCTACAAAAGTATTTTCCTTACTGTGAGGTTGTGCAGTGTAGAAGACGGAATAGTAACTTTGTGAGAGGGACACAACTCCCACCTTCATGTTGAGTTGCAATGGAGGGGTTGCCTGCTTCAAAAAATGTATACATTTCTGTCTTCTGATTTACTTCATATCTTTTTCTGCCCATGTTTTGTAGTTTTTCTTCAGTATTTTTTTCATTAGTTGTAGTGCTCTATATATTCTGTTTAGCTGAGGTTCAATATCAACTTCTACTTGAAAGAGACAATGTAGTTGCATTATAATGATGAAATTATGCCAGCATAGAATTTAAGATAAAACAGCATGCTTAATCACTGTTTTGTATTCAGATGTTTTAATTTTCATGTAAGTTTACTTTGAACATGATCAGTAATTTTGTATACAGGCATTCTTATATAAACATTGTCCTGCAGATCTGCAAATTGAATCATATTTTGAAATTGTTTATTAAATGCAGAATTTTGCACTGGGTGCTTGGAGGATAAATTTTCGTGTATTTTGTGTGCATTATGTTTCAAGTGTTTTATTTGTACCTGTTTATTAAATGATTTTCCATTATACATGGTTTCAAATGTAAACTTTCTGTCATCAGCATGTTTTTAATGCGGTTTCAGAAACCTTAATGTGCAACATGTGTGATATGGGGAAGTGACTGTGCAGGCTTTTCATCTTTCTTCCAAACGGTGCTTTTTATAGAATACTTCTTACTCAATACAAGCACTATATGAAACAAAATATTATAGAAAGAGTATGTAATTATTTTGCTGTTTGCTTGCAAAAATACCAATCCCACACAACTATATTTGTTCCTTTTGTTGACTGGGTAGTCCCACTTGGTGAGTGACTTGTTTTTCGGGGGGGGGGGGTTCTAAGATTGTAGTTATACTACAATGAAAAATTTGCCCAAGGCACTGGGAAATTTCCCCCACTCTTCAGTTACCTGGTGGCACCATATGCCTGCCACTAATGCTTGGATCCTAGTTACGGAGTTGGACAAGGATGGTTTGGATACAGAGATATTGGAGAACTTAATGAGAACCAAATGAAGGTGAGGAGGTGAGCTGCAGTGCTCTGATGGATAGAGTGCTGCAGGAGCAGTGTGGTAATGAAGCTAATACTGTGGTGGAGAAGCAGTTTACAGAGGCTTGCTTGGCTTATGGAGTAATCAGTTTTAAGAATACACCACTACATCTGGGCACTGTGGATCACAGAAATCAAGTTTAAAAAAGTATGCAAGTGCTGTAAGACAAGGAACAAGAAGCAGTGTAGAACATAAAGAGTGGTGTTTGTCAGCAGCAGAGGGGCAGCAGCTTCAGTAAAAGAAGGCCTGTGGTAAAAATAAGAAGCAAAACCAGCCCTGCTACTGGTAGGTATGACTTTATAGACAATATTGTATTACCATTAAAGTTTACTGTAAAAGACATGAGAACTTTAATGTATTTGGGGTCATAAGATTTTTATGATGTAACCTTTAAGATATTTTCAGTTGCAAAACGATTTGTGTGCGAAGAAGTAAAAAGAAACATATCACATTGGAAATACATTGGAAAGACTTTATTTTTCAGGACTTTGGCTTGCAGTTAAAAAGAAAGCTGACTTCGCAATTCAGTACTTCAGACATGGAGGAATTTGAACTTCATTCATAGCTCTCAACCTCTTAGAGCAACAAATCTGGACAAAGTCACTAATAGAAGTAGGACAAAGGCCCAAAAATTGGGACAATTTTTAAATACTGCTCAAATTTAGAAAGTTGACAGAATAATAGGTTTTGCATTAGCATGATTTTTCTGAAGGATATGAAGTTGAAACTCAAATGTCTGTCATTATTTTTGAACTTCAGTCTTTAGTGATTTACCACTAATTTGCCAGAAAACCACGCTTTATGAAAAACTGACCAAAAATGTGAGGCCAAAATATGGACTTTCTGCAAAAATCTGTATAGTTGAGAGGTCTGACTTTATATTTATTTATTTACTGGGATAGTGTGCTGATCATTATTGACCAATTTCAGCCACAGCCCAAGTGAAACATAAAACTTCACAAACTAAAAAAATACATAAATAAAAGCAATAGCAGACCAGTGCAGTATACATTCAAGCAGAGTGTAATGTACAGTCTATACATTAGTTTCTAAAGTAGACTAATCTTCAGTGAATCTTGAGAGGAGAATAGACTTGGAAAGGCGATAGGTTATTTGGCTTGTATGAAGAAGTGATTTTGAGTTGCATTCTGAATTTGGAATAAGTGTTGATTTCCGTAATGTTAGTGGTGAGAACTTGCCAAAGAGTAAGTGCCTGAGAGGAGAAAGCATGTGCAGTGCTGTGGAGTTTGGTTCTAGGGCTACTGAGAGTTGGTGTAGCTTGTGAGTAGCATCTCAGGTTGAATGATTAGTTTATTTTTCTTTTCATGACGTCTAGCTGTAAGGGGAGTAAATATGTGGAGCTGGAGCAGTTGGAATTGAGATCATAAAATTAGGTTAGATCTTTATTTTAAGGGTAGCCATTGGCTGTTTCTTGGATGTTAGTGAAGCTCACAGAGGGATGAGTTTGTAATTAATAGGCAGATGCTGCTAGAGATAGTTTGGAGTGTAATGATGTTTTTCTTGGTGGCAGAACTAAAAATTGGGAGCACATCTTCAAGTTGGAAGGACAGCTCTTGTCAGTGGCTGCTTTGACTGTTTGAGATAGAAAAGGGGATATATTTGGAACGGAAGAAGAAGTTTATTTTGTCTGTGTTTGCCAATGTGGAAATGGAACTTTAGAGACTGATCAAGCCATAGTCTTAGGTATTTGAAGGTGGAGGTTGTCTCTATGGAGTGGTTGTTTAGGTTAAAGATAGATTTAGATGGTTGATTAATTTTTTGTCGCATTCCAAAAAGCACAGTTTTAGTCTTGGTGGGGTTGAGAAGTAGTTTATGGTTTATGAGCCATTAGTGGAGTTCATCTAAGTGTGACTGGATTCGGCATTGAATACTGGTATGAGAGTGACCTGATCTGTAAATGACCATGTCATCAATATAGAGGATAAATAGGAGATGAGAAGGTCACAAGGAAGTTTGTCATTGAATATGGAGAAGAGGAGAGGGATAAGAATGGTTCCTTGTGGTACACCTTAGGTAATAGGAGCAGATTATTATTGGGATGATCTTATTTTAACTTTAAGTTTCAGTGAAGAAGTTTTTAAACCAGGGAGCAGTGTGTGGACTGATTAATTTCAGATAATGTATTTGGAGAAGGTAGTGGGCATTGAAGTCAAATGCCTTTGTTGGATCTATAAATAGGCCACCTGTAAGGAGGTCACTGTCTGGTTTTATCAGGATGTTATCAGTTAGGAAGAATTTCATCCAATCCAGAATCCATGTTCTTTGGAGGAGAACATATTTTTTTGTCACAATATGTGACGCAGTTCATGACCTAAAGAAAATATGATGAAAAATGTATGGACAGGGGGGTGAGAAATGTGGGTTATACTGGATATGGATAATGGAAAGTTGCAGCATATTTTGAAAAATATAATAGTAAATGGGAAAGAGCAACTATTAAGAAAATATTGGGGCCAAGCAGAGGCTTTCTTTTATCGTGGAAATGAAATGAATTTTGTTCAGGGATGTAAATAAAGATGATTAGGGCAATGTGAGGATCAAGGCCATGCTGCTAGAAACTGTAGGCCATTTTTAGAAATGTAGTAAGTCTAGCAGTTAGTGGTTTGAATGTCCTGTGCTGGGCAAAGAACAGGTACATGAAAAAGAAATTGAAAAAGTTGGAAGGAAAATATGTAGAGAACAATATTTAGGAAGAAAGTGAAATGACTGGGGTAAGTGAGTAAAAAGGTGAAAGAAATATAGCTCAAGGTGAAGGAAAATAGCAAGTGGAGTGATTAATTGTAGAAGAGACTCAAATACAAACAGAAAATATAATGGATTAGCAAGTGAAGAAGAGAAATATGGTGACTCAGACATGGGGAAAGTGTAAGAGCAAAAAAAGTTAAATATATTTGAGTGAAGGTGAGAAGGGCAAAAAGAAAGAAAAATAAGAACAGAAGGTAAAAAGATGCAAAAGGGAAATGTATGACTTGGGTCTTTTGGGACTAAATGTGAACCATATAAGAAATTAAATGAGAGGTTTAGTGGTTGGTTAATGGTGCATATAGAAAAAGATGGATGCATTATGTTTGTTGGATACTAGATGTGTTAAAAAGAAAGGGAAAAAAAGAAGCTGTGTCAGGAAGAAAGATTAAATGGCCAGTAAGATATGAAAACTGTTCTGTTTTAAGGGTGTTGGTAAGAAAAAATAAGCAACACCAAAACGACTCTTAACTGCTTCAAAAATGTAAAAACAAAAACTTCTTGTGTGTTTAAAAAAAAAAATCACCAGAAACACGTCCAGAATAATATGTATAAACACTTTTGTTCTTTATTCACATGGAACTTCTTCAGATTCACGTCAAACTAAAACTGCAACAAATATTTGAGAGGAACAACATTAGACCTAATAATTTAGATCCCTTATTTAAGAGCATGAGAAAATGTGGGTCTCGTAGTCAATGCAGGTGCATCAATGAGACAACTAATAATAGTGATGGGCAACTACCCTATGATACTTTATTTATTTTATTTTTTTTTTTTTACATTTGTTAACCGGGAGAGTCCAACTGGATTTTGGTCCATTTTCAGCAGTGGCCCGGGGAGAAAAGCTCCACAGATACATACAGAAAGAGTAATTTGACAATTGTATACATTAGTACAAGACAGTTACATAGTTTGACTATTATACACTTTGTGCAGGAACACTTACAAAATCTATTTCAGAAATGTCAGAATATGTAGCAGATTTATGGAATTATAGACTTTTTTGCATAAACACAGTAATTTTAGTAATACACAGCTGTGCAAGTTCTCCTTTAGTTTAGTAGAACAATCACTAATCACTTTAGGTGTGTGAGTTATTTGATTGCCACACTAGTGGGGTAGTTTACATAGTTACATGTCTGTCATGTCTGCATTTTACATCAACAAAGCAGAAAACAGCTTGAAGTGAGGATGTACCAATATAACTCTGCTATTAAAAGAAAAGGCAGTACTAATGCATTTGCCAGAAATTCCAAGGATTGTGCAAGTTTTGATAAGTTTATTTTTGTATATTGGAAAAGGTTTGTTAGAGCTTGATGGGAAGAATCTGGTCTGATTTTAGAGTCCAGAGAGTTTTTTTGGCAGGTTTTGTTAAATTCAGCACAAGCAGCAGGTATAACTGATAAACTGATAGAATTTCATTCTATTCAGCCTCAGAGCTGACAAACTTTAATCATCTTATTATGCTTAGTAGTTTAAAAGTTAAAAATTTATAAGCATTAATTGTTTTTGTTTAACAATGAAATAGAACTTTTATACTTAACTATTAAGAATACGGGATATTTTTCAGCTGGAAACTACTTACTATGTATCTTGAGTTTTAGTTGCACTTCTTTCTTTAAATCTTGATTAGAGGGTTCTTTTAAGCATTGTGATTGGTTGTTGCTTGTTCAGAAATGACTGTAGGTTTAAAGTGAATCTGAAGAAGTCCGTACAAATAAAGAAAATTAAGTAAAAAATATTAGATGCAACAATTGTAATATCAGAAAGGGTGATGAAATGTGACTTGAAAAATTGAAATTGTATGAAGCTAATAATAATGATATCCATATGCAAACATCAGAAGGAAAATGTTTGAAGAAATAAAAAAAAAATATGTGATAGGAAAAATAAGATGTAAAGTTAACAAAAGAAGTGATGCAATGTGGACATTTGAGAGTAGAGAATGGATGTACAAAAGGAGAATTTTTAAAATGGAGATAAGATTTATTCAGGTGATATGAAGGAAGTAGGTGGGGTTGAAGAAGTAGACTTTTTTCGGATCATAGACCAGTAATGGCTGTATTATGTGATAATGAAGAGACTGAAGAAGGAAAAGGAATAAAATAGCTAGCACAGGATGTTCATAAAAATAAAGAAATTATGAGGCAGGAAACAGACCATGGGGAAAAACACGATATTGAGACTGTTTATGAAACCCGGACGCGATTGTGGGTAGTTCTTAAACAGAAATATAAAAAGCCTTTTTTGGAGTAGAGAAAAGGGTAAAAAAAAAAGTAAAGTAGAACATGAGAACATACTAAAAGATTTTGAAAAAGAAATGGAAGGAGGACACGCTAGAGTAAAATAAATAGAAAAAATGTATGAGAAAAATGCTTAATGGAGGATACAAGTGAAAATAAAGAACTGAAGGGAATAAGGTAGTAAGTAGACTATAGAACAGGGGTGTCCAACCTTTTCACTTGCAGGGGCCGCATTGAGTCAACAGAAATTGTCTTGGGGCCGCATGTAAAATATATCGTATAGTTAACTGTATCACTGTTGCGGTTGACCAAAGTTGACCCCCTGGCTGTATTGTAGGTGAATTTGAACAATGAATAAATGTAATAAATGCATAATATTTGCCCTAAAATTAAAATTCTCATTCTAATTCTGAAAATAACAGTTAATGCTAACATCTTAGTTTAACATCTTAGTTTATTTGTAAAAAAAAAAAAAAATTAGGTACGGACCCTTCAATTTGTATGAGATCATACCTCTGATTTTGCTGGTTTCTTAAAGATGTCCATGTCTTCCATCATTCCTTAATGTCCATATGTTGTCCAAAGCGCTCATGTATTCTTCTGTTTCTAGCTTTGGAATCTGTCCCTGAAATTATTCAAGACATGCTACATATGGCACTAGCAATATTTCTTGCTTTTGCACTGCTGTCTGGTCAGGCTGGTCTGAAGATGAAATAAGGTTCATCAGTGGTATTCTCAAATTGAGCACCCCTTTGGAAAGGCACATTTCTAGCTTTGGAATCTGTCCCTGAAGTATGGCATTGGCAATGATTCTTGCTTTTGCACTGCTGTGTGGTCAGGCTGGTCTGAAGATGAAAGAAGGTTCATCAGTGGCATTCTCAAACTGAGCACCCCTTTGGAAAGGCACATTTCTAGCTTTGGAATCTGTCCCTGAAATATGGCACTAGCAATATTTCTTGCTTTTGTACTGCTGTCTGGTCAGGCTGGTCTGAAGATGAAAGGAGGTCTATGAGTGCACATTTTAGCTGATGACTTGTACAGATCATCCAATGAGGCATAGCATCATCAGATGACACCTTTTTGTACTTCTTCCTTAGCTCACTATACGTCTCCAACTTGAGTCGTTTCTCAGTGTTTGCTGAAAATTTGAAAGGGGTCTTCCAGTGTAGGTTACTTTTCACAAATTTCAACAAATAACTGACTTTATTAGTAGTGGCAATGTTTATTCATGAAACCTTTTCACAAGGCACAGAGCTTTGCAGAATTCAAGCATATTGGTCATAGTTCTTGTTATACTTAAAGTTTCCATATTAAGACGTTCAGGCTGTCAAGTCAAGATTGTTCTTTTGTGCAGTAAACAATGTTAAGTTGTCTATCTCGCCTTCATTCTTGCTGGATGGGTTCAGAGCTGAACCTGTGCTCCGACTCGGCCTTATACTAAAGCTCAAGAGCTATTTACTGGCTCGAGGCCTCCCCTTATCCCACAATGCTAGGCTTCAGATACCCAGATCTCGTTTGCCACTTCAGCTACGAGGTTGCGTTTTTTACCGGCTCCAGGTCGTATAATTCTTTTATTACTTCTATAGTCAGGATTGCTAAAATTTTTAGATAGTTTGCTATTAGTTTAATCTAATCTTGTATCCCCTTTAGATCCCACTTAAAAAACCTTTTTTCCTGTCATTACAGAGTTTTCCCCCTCCCCCTGTTTAGGGTAGTGTTAGGCCTTTCTATACTTTTTATATATATTGTATTATATATACATAGATAACTGTTGCTAGTGTAACTGTTAGCTATAGTGGGGTTTTTTTATATACTTATTCTTATCTAGTGCATGTGTGTGTGTGTTTACTGTTTTAGGGCATTAGTTAAATTTTTTCCTTGGTATCTCCTTGTAATGTCTAAAGATACCAAGGTTTCAGGTTTCAAGAAGTGTGACTTGTGCTGTCAGAAGATGTCTCTTACAGACGGTCACACTTCTTGTGTTTATTGTTTGGGCCCCCTACACCTGCAGGACTCTTGTTCGGTCTGTCATGCCTTCAGTCCGAGAGTCCTGCAGGAGCGTAGGAATAAGCTCATTTTGAGGGACTTGTTGAAGCCAGAAGGATCCCCGGACAAGCCTTCGTCGGGGAAATCCTTAAAGCCTTCCAAACGATCGGCTCCCTGTTCGGAGCCGACGCCGAGCGGAGCTTCTGCTTCCTCGGCGGTTCTGGCCAGAATCGACACTTCGAGGCCCCAGTCGGCTCCGACTCTACTATCGGAGCCTTCTCTGAGTCTAAAGTGTTCGAGGTCTCCCTCCTTAGAGTCCGTTCGCTCGGCTCCCAGGTCCCCATTACTACAGTCGGAGCGGAGCCATAGATCCCATTCCTCTCTGTCCTCCAGGTTATCGGATCATGACTTAGAGAGGGTGGTCAATAGGCTCCTAAAGTCGCAGGCACTGGCCAAAATGTTGACTAGCCCTCCTCAACAGGCTATGGCTATCCCTGTTGCTTTAACTATTCCTTCTCCGACCCTACTAGCGTGTTCGGAGCCGGAGCTCGTTGGGGCTCGAATCGTCGGAATGTCGGAGCCGATACCACACCTTCCAGCTCCCTCGTTGACTCCGATCTCTTCATTGGTTCCGTCCTTGGAGGGATCCGGGTGCTGAGACTCCCTCGTCAGCTCCGAGGGGGTGAGTGGCATCGGACCCTTGTCCGACCCCATTCTCCCTCTCGGGGCCTCTGCGCAGGTGAGCTCTGCCCCAACATCGGCCTCTGAGCCGTCCCTCTCGGTGCCGGAAGGGGTTCACGTCTCCTCGGAGCGGGGGCCATCTTCTGTGCCTAATAGGGGCACCTTTGAGGTCATGAGGAGTGTGCTGACTCCACTATCTGCTCCATGATTGACCCCTTCAGCTCCTCCCCCCATGGTGCCTGCGTCTGTCTCTGTCCACCCTCCTGACCCCAAGCGTGGAGAACGGGTGCTCCAGGTAGCCCCATTGGGGGGTATCTTTCTCTTCCGAGGCCTCCCCTGATCATTTAGAGGAGCCCCCTCGGAAGAGAAAATGTAAGAAGCATGTTGACTCCCCCGAGTCAGTCACCTCGGAGACCGACTTGAAGGATTTGGAAGGGTCCCCAAGGCCCCCCTCTGAGGATGTATCCTTTTCAGACATCCTTGAGATCCTAAGGCAGAGGGGGAACTGGACTGCCCTTGACCCTTCCGAGGACGAGTCTGTGTACCTGGACGCGTTTGGTTCTCACTCTTCCATCTCCAGGGTGTCTCCGCCTTTCAACCCACTCATGGAAATGGCGGCTCAGAAGGCGTGGACGGCCCCGGACACAGTGGAACCACCTCCCCGCAGGCCCACAAAATTCATCACAGCCCCGTCCAATAAACAGTTTCTTACGAAGGGTGTCCCTGTTGATGCCATGGTGGTTGCAGCAGCCACTAAGAAGGAGCTGGCTGACCCTTCTGTGCTTGTCCATCCACCTAATAAAGAATCTAGGACAATGGACAGGTACGGGAAGTGGATGTTTTCATCAGCGACCTTTTACATGCGGTCACTGAACTATCTGTGCCATTTCACCTGCCTTCAAAGGGATCTCCTTAAGGAACTGGGTGATACCCTTCAGGATCCATCTGCTGCAGGGTCTCAGGAAAAGATTAACTCCCAGCTTGCAACCCTTAACTCTATAGTTAACTCCTCCATACGGCTCATTTCTTATGCAGCCGATGAGGTGAGTAGGGCCGCATACACAGAAGACATGCCTGGATGCAGTTATGTAACTTTGCTGACCCCTTTAAGGCGTCCTTCACCAATACCCCCTTCGATGGTTCGGCTTTGTTTGGACCACAGGTGAAGGATACACTTACCAGGTGTGAGCAGCAAGGCAAGACTCTCTGTGCTGTGGGAGTCCGTTTTTCTACTCCCTCTAGACCATACCCTAAAGGTCAGAAGAGTAGAACAATGTGGTTTCGCAAACCCCAGGGAGTCGTGCCTGACACACGTGGCGAGTTTCCCTACAGAGGCAGAGGAGGGAACAACAATAGACGCCGCCCGAGGGGCAGAGGGGGTCTGCAAAATCAGGGTAGCAGGGAATCCTTCTCTGACAAACCCTTTCAGCACCCCTGAGGGACTGCCCGACTGTCCACTTTCGGAGGCAGTCGGGGGAAGATTGTCACTCTACCCAGAAGCCTGGCAACTCCTCACACAAGACAAATGGGTACAGTCGATCATATCCAAGGGTTACAAAATCCCCTTTGTCCACATCCCCGTACAAAGGAGGTCCGCAAAATCAGGGTAGCAGGGAATCCTTCTCTGACAAACCCTTTCAGCACCCCTGAGGGACTGCCCGACTGTCCACTTTCGGAGGCAGTCGGGGAAAGATTGTCACTCTACCCAGAAGCCTGGCAACTCCTCACACAAGACAAATGGGTACAGTCGATCATATCCGAGGGTTACAAAATCCCCTTTGTCCACACCCCCGTACAAACAAACAAGTCCTTTCCAGATGTTCCACCCGGTCTAAGGGAACAAGCAGTTCTAGAAATTTCAAAACTGCTAGAAAAAAGAGCCATCCAACCAGTCCCAGCAGACCAGCAAGGATCCGGGATTTACTCCAAGTTCTTTTTGGTACCAAAAAAGACAGGGGACTGGAGACCCATTTTGGATCTCAGCAGGTTAAACAAATATGTTCAAAGAACAAAGTTCCAGATGGTCACGCTTCAGTCCATTCTACCCTTTTTGGGTCAGGACAATTGGATGTGCTCTATAGACCTTCAGGATGTGTACTACCATATCAAAATGGACAGATGCTCCAAAAGGTTTCTCCGCTTCCGGCTGGGAGCCAGTCACTATCAATTCAGAGCCCTGCCCTTTGGTCTCACCACAGCCCCTAGGGTGTTCACCAAATGCATGATAGTGGTTACGGCTCACCTGAGACAGTGAGAATTCCAGGTGTTTCCATATTTAGACGACTGGCTCCTAACTGCTTCCACTAGGCATCAGCTAATCCGAGCCAGGGATTATACCATACAAACGTGCTCCGAGCTAGGTATCTCTATAAACTACGAAAAGTCTGCATTGTTGCCTTGTCAATCTATAACCTTTATAGGCGACATTCTAAATACAAAAGAACTGTTGGCAAAACTTCCATTAGAAAGAGTATTAGACATACACCGACATGTTCAAACATTACTACAGTGCAAAAGAATTCAGGCCAGATTTGTACTGAAAACCTTGGGTCTCATGGCAGCAGCAATCACATTACTTCCCCTGGCTCGATTTCACATGCGGATTCTTCAATGGATGCTTTTTACCCAATGGTCCTTCCAACAGCTCCTGATGTCTCACAACATAGTAATCACCCAATCATGCAAAGACCATCTCTCTTGGTGGATGGTCTCCCCTCAACTTTTTCAGGGCAGACCGTTTGTCCTTCCTCCTCCGGTTGCCACAGTGACAGCTGATGTCTCCCTGATTGGGTGGGGGGGGGCATTTTCAGGGCAGGACTGTCCAGGGCACTTGGCAACTCTTAGAGTACCACCTGCACATAAATGTCTTGGAGATGAGAGCGGTACTTTTAGCGTTGCGAGCTCTTCAGGACTCTCTGCCTACCGGGACTATTGCAGTTCAGACAGACAATATGTCGGTAGTCTGGAACATCAACAAGCAGGGCGGAACCAGGTCCTATCCCTTATGTCGAGAAGCACTCAGACTTTGGCAGTGGGCGATCTCCTCTCAATGGTTTCTGATAGCAATGCACATCTCCGGGAAATCCAAAGTCATAGCGGACAGGTTAAGCAAGGCAATTCTTATGCCTCACGAGTGGTCTCTCAATCTGTCAGTAGCGGAAAAATTTTCCCGCAGATGGGGTCAACCTTGCTGCAACCTTTTTGCAACCCTTCTCAACAGCAAGTGCAGTGACTTCTTCACTCTCTTTCCCCTCCCAGGCCATTCCCCCAGAGATGTTCTAGTTCACGATTGGCCCCAGGGTCTTCTCTATACATTCCCTCCCTTTCCCTTAATTCCAAAACTGATTCAGAAAGTGACCGCTTTGGGATCCAGGATGATCCTCATTGCTCCTTACTGGCCTCAACAAATTTGGTTCCCATTCCTGCATCGTCACCTGCTGGAGCAGCCCTGGAATCTGGACCCAGTGCCAGACCTCTTGATCCATCAGTCGGGCGAGCTGCACCAATCCTTTCGCTCTCTCAACCTCACAGCTTGGTTGCGCCACTTCCAACCTTAGCCAGGCTTCCACATATTTCTCAGTCACTGTGTGAAATCATACTTTCTTCGCATAAGTCTTCTACCAGGAAGACTTATGCTAGTAAGTGGAAATGTTTTTCCCTCTGGGCAGAGGCCAGGAATATAGACCCCTTTACAGCCCCTGTCCATAACGTGTTGGAATTTTTGGCGGAACATTTTCGAACAGATTCCTCGTCTGCCACCATTAGGGTCCAATTGGCTGCTATTGCTAATTTTCATGTTGGTCTATCAGAGTCCAGTATCATGTCCCACAAACTGTGTAAGGCCTTTCTTAAGGGGACTATTTTACTTAGACCCCTGGTTAAAGATCCCCCTCCTCAGTGGGATTTGAACTTGATATTAGCTTCATTGATTCTCCCTCCTTTTGAACCTGCGGCTTCTTGTTCCTTAAAGTTACTCTCTTGGAAGACTCTCTTCTTAGTTGCCATCACCTCAGCCAGAAGAGTATCGGAACTTCAAGCCCTTTGTATTCGCCCTCCTTATCTTATTTTTCACAAAGATAGAGTTTCACTCAGGACTGATCCTTCCTTTTTACCCAAAATACCCTCAGAGACAAATCTCAATTAGGCTATTGATCTTCCTGTCTTTTTTCCCAATTATTCAAACAGAGCTGAACAAAAGTTACACTATTTGGATGTTCACAGGCAATTACGCTTTTATTTGGATAGGACCAAGCAGACAAGAAAATCGGATCAACTCTTCCTGTCCTATGCTGAGGGCAAACAGGGCCTACCAGTTTCTAAGGTAACCTTGTCCAGGTGGTTGGCTTCTATTATTACCTTGATCTACCGAGACATAAGGAACTCCCTACAAAACCAAAAGCTCATTCCACCAGAGCATTGGCTACGTCGGTAGCTTTTCAGGCTAGACTTTCAATGGAATCTATTTGTGCTACAGCCACATGGGCCACTCCTCATACCTTCATTTCGCATTACAAGCTGGATGTGGCCTCCAGGAGTCAAGCTGATTTTGGTTCCACTGTGCTCAAGAGTCTGTTTCGATGAGCCACGCAGGGCTAAGGTGCTAGGGACGCTGTCCCATCCAGCAAGAATGAAGGCGAGATTGACAACTTAACATTAAGAAGTTATGTACCTGCCATAACGTTCCATGTTAGTTGTCTTCATCTCGCCTTCTTTCTTGCGTCCCAATCTCCATCCCCCTAGCCTAGTCAGGACCGAGAGGAATCTCTTTTTGAGGCCTTCTTCCTGTGGTTGACTCCTTCTTAGGTTACGTCCTCCTCTGCTTGTAGCACTGTAAGTAAACCTTGTGGTGGGAATTGGTGTTTATTCCTTGGTGTTAGCTCTACCAAACGAGATCTGGGTATCTGACGCCTAGCATTGTGGGATAAGGGGTGGCCTCGAGCTGGTAAATAGCTCTCGAGCTTTAGTATAAGGCCGAGTCAGAGCCGAGGTCCGGCTCCGAACCCGTGCAGCAAGAAAGAAGGCGAGATGAAGACAACTAACATGGAACGTTATGGTAGGAACACTGAGCCTGTTTTTTTTTATACCAGTGCATCTATATCGGTTTTGATAGAGGTAGTGGCGATGGGAAGAGTATTTTCAAGATGCTCATCTGAAATTTTCATTATGATTTTATTTTTTGTATATTTCGTATGAGAGTAAAATTCTTCGCAAATGTACGTACTCCCCAGCAGAGATGTCATGAACAAGGCATGTTCGTGAAGTGACTGACATTTTTCTTTAGGCAGGTACATCTTATAAAAGTCCAATAAAGACACTTGCAGAAATTTCTCTAAGTTGTATATCTGACTGCAACTCTATGCATTCCAGTAGCAGGTTTGCAGGCAGCATGTTGATGTCAACTGAGAATGGAGTAGCAAATATACTGAACTGTTGTTGATGTTTTCTAAAATCTTGAAATCTACTCTCAAAAGTCCTGTGATAAACTGTTAAGTAATGTCACATATTTTTCAGTATTTATGTGGTTTTGCTTAGACAGTGTTTCAAAGTGAATGAAGTTATTGTTCTTAATCTGACAGTGACATAATTTCAGTTTCACTTCAAATGCCGTCACTGTTTGAAACATGTCATTTATTAGTAGATTTTCACCTTGGAGACTCTGGTTCAGGTCGTCTAAATGAGCACTGTTATCTACTAAGAAGCTAAATCAGCCATCCAGTTTGCATTTTCAAATTCAGGTACAGGCTTTCCTTTTGACTCCATAAAGGACTTTATTTAATTTCTTAAATCATAGAAACGTTTCAGCATTTTTCCACAACTTAACCACCTCACTGCAGTAAAGTACACAATGTCTCCATAGCTAGTTTCCAAATATTCAGAAACTCCTGAAACTGGTGGTGATTTAATCCTCTAGATCTTATCAAATTTATTGTTTTAATAACAACTTTCATAACATTTTCCATTTTTAAAGTCTGTGCAGACAAATTTTCTTGATGTATAATGCAGTGGTACTTCATGAAATGCACATTACTGATCTGTTTTGCATCTTCTTCCATCAGTGTTGTTAGTCCTTCCTTCTTTCCAACCATAGCTGGAGCACTGTCAGTTAGTTACTATGCCAGACAGGTTTTCGATGGTCAAGGAAAATCTTGCCAAGGTTTCTTTTACTGCCTTGTGCAGATCAACAGACTTCGTTGTATCTTTCAGTGGAACCAGACAGGCCAAGGCCATTTCTTCAGTAATACTGAAATCGTTGTCAACACCACGAATAAATATAGCAAGTTGTGCCGTATCTGTAACATCAGTGCTGTCATCCAAAGCTATGAAGTAAAACTTGAAAGTTGCCCACCGAGATTCCAGAGTGTTTCCAATAGGTTTGGCTATATCTTCCACAAGCCTTGCAATTGTCTGGTGTGAAACTTATTTTAGAAAATTCTGATTTTTATTCAGGGCAAATTATGTCTGCTACACTTTCAAGGCATTCTTTAACAAATTCACCATTGGCAAATGGCTTGGATGTTTTCGCAATTAAATTTGCTACAACATAACTTGCCTTCAGTAAAGAATCCGGCTGAGTAGCTGATTTTCGAAACAGATGTTGTTGGAATGCAAGATTTTTTTTTAAATCTTATATTTTCTGTCTATGGCACACTCCATGCAATTCACTTAATTTGGGGTGCATTTGAATATAATGCCTTTTTAAGTTGTAGTCCTTGAAAACGGATAACACTTCTCTGCATAGTAAGCAAATCACTTTCTTGTTAGATTCAGCAAAGAAGTACTCGTCTGTCCATTTTTCCTGAAAGACTCTCCTTTCATCCGCTATTTTTCTTTTCATACTTACTTTACTTTGGCAGGATGCAGAAACCATGCTGAAAAGTTAAAAATGAGTAACTATTAACTACTTTATTCCTAGTTATATTCATAATTTTTAAAACAATGGCTAACAATTTACATTAAAAAAATAAGGAAATAAAAATTAAAACTATCTGTAGTTGTAGTATATGTTAATGGTGTTGGGGGAAGCATTTTATGTCCGCAACATAACACAGAAATATCCAGGCAGGAGAGAGACAGGTGGAACCCCTGGGGTGAACTTAGTTACCCATCCAGTTGTCCAGATTGCATTTGAGGAGGGCCAATGAGGCACTTTGTTTCATTTGTAGTACTAATGCCATTAGTCTTCAAAACAGCCATTAAGCATAAAGCACATCACATTTACTCTGACTGTAGGTCTGTACTTTGTGCCAGTAATACTGGGCGTTTTGAAAAGTTCTTTATATAATTCATGAAATTCAGATGGACTGCGATAGAGCTATGAACATGTATGGTTAGCATGTAATCAACAGTTTCTTACTGCTACAAGGTTGGTAGCTTTCAATAACCTAATCAGAGCTGTACATCAAGTTAAACACTGTTTACTTTGCATGCTACCCAAGAAAACTCATTCACTTGCAAAGAAAAAAAACTGGCACACACTGCCACTGTCATTAATTCACCACAGTACTACCAATTCACACTGGGAAAACCACTCCACCCATCCAAGTAGGTAAAATGTCAACATTAGCAATCCTACAGTACTATAATCCACAAAAAATAAGCCAACAAATTTGCAATAAAGTAAAGAAATCACATCACCGACTTAATAAAACAATTCTAACTAAGAGGGTCTCGCCCAAACAAATGACTAGTGCCAGAACCATGGCCGCAAGCTGAATGCCAAAAAATGCATCATCATCCCTTTTGGCCTTTTAGGGAGAGCGGCTGTGAGGCTGCCAGCCCAGCTAGATGGAATTTTGTACATAATTGTATGTCATTTGTGAATATTAATATGATTCGTATGCTTGTCTTACAAATGTAAGAAAACTATATGTTATATGTACATTAAACTGCTGGTGCAGAAGTGTGTGTTGAACTGTATGTTCTGTACCGAGCTTCAAGAAAGTAACCACAGTGTACCCTGCTGGAAAAGAACAGAACTGTGTATAAACTATATACCTGTACAGATGTGTGCTTTAATTGTAGAAGTTGGAACATACAGATTTAACTTGCAAACTCTAAGAAAATAAGTGAGTTGTTTTACAGTTGCGTTTATCTCAGCAAGAAGACATGATGTCTACAGCCAGAAGTTCTTTATATTGTCTGGAAACAGAAAAAATTACAGGTTTCAAATGTAAAAGTGTTTTAACTGTTTTATGACTTCCAGTTCTAGGCAAACTTCTGAGAGATAAGTAACCTCTCTTAGGGATAGATAGGAATATAGTAAGATTACTAGATGTTTTCTGTATTTGAGACTGTCTGCAATGTTGTAAAATATTTCCTGCGATTCTGAACTCACTGTACTGTTATTGAATATTGTCATATTCTTTTATTATTTATTATTAAATATATTTAAACCTTTTAATTGTGACTGGTCTGTTTATTTAAGCTCTTACAGTACTTGCATATATATTTGGTGACACTGTATAGGCCACTCCAATAGCCTTACTGTTGGTCACACTTACCATTTGGATAATAGTAACATCACACAGTAGGATTGGTCACCCTTTGGTGAGGGCCGTATAGTAGTCGATAGTAGCCGATAAGTAAGGATGGTTGATAGTGATTTACTACCTTATAATCTGGGCAGAAGGGGGCATAACTAGTGAACCTGTGCCAGCCTTCCCCAGGAGTGTCTGTGTGTTTGTATATAAATAAAATTTCAAAGTGTGTGTGTGTGTGTGTGTGTGTGTGTGTGTGTGTGTGTGTGTGTGTGTGTAGGCTGGATGGGGCGAGACACAAAAATCTTAAAACCACCAATGTTAGCTGTTGGAATGCTGGAACATCCGAGCTAACCCTCACTCCAGTAACAGGAAATAAATTGGCCAGCTTGACCAGATGGGACCTGATAATTGACAGTCAATGGGGGCAAAAATAAGCAAAGAAAATATCCTACAAAATAAATTACTCACCATTGACATTCACCAAGTAATTACAAAGGTAGTAATTAATCCCAAAACTTGAAGATTGCCTTCCCTTAATGGTCTTCAGTTCAACCTAAACAAGATATGTAGATGATGTGACTTTTTAGAAACCCCAGATTTCACCTGCATTCCACTTTGATATATAAATTATTATATTTAAACTTATGTCCACAACATAGGAAAAAAAGCCTCTGAATCTAATCTAACCTGTAACCATCCCTTGAAGTGAAAATGAGGCTGTGTCACTTTCCCAGCCCTGATCTGTTTTATCTGCTAATAAAAATTAACTCCATCCATACTGAAATTAGAATACTCCTGCTTGAAGCTTTGGGAATGCTCTCCTTTCACCATTAGTGGGTATTCCATACTATGTAACATAGAAATTAGTTTAAAAAAAGTTTGCAAAAAACAGTGCTTTTGTAGCACCTCAGTTAATTTCCAGAACTTCCTCAAACATAACAGACCTTACTGTATTAGGAGCTCTCAAGGAGGCCCCACTTGCCTTGGTGCCTGGATAGACACCTTGCTCACATGTACTGAGCATGTCAATAGGAGTGCTACTTACACAAAGTCTTCTAAAAATCTGATAAACATACTATACATACAGTAGTATGCACAAGCACAAGAATTAAACATTTTCCCCAATGACCCATTCAGTGCATTGTCTGTGTGCACAGTCAAGCACTGAAATGAAAAAGTTTCCCCAATGACCTCTTCACCGCCTTAGACCCAAGAAAGACCCTCACCCAGTACCACTACTGCCCAGTTACCAAACAAAAAATAGAAGATAAAACAGATAAATACTGGATGCACAGTAAACGCAAAATTAAATCAAAATGAATCCTTTCCCTCAAAGATCTCTTACTTACGCACTTTCTCCATGTATGCACAAGCACAAAAATTAAACATTTTTCTCTAACAACTCTCTCAGTAGTCTGTCCATGTATGCACAAGCACCACCAAATGACATCAAAATTAATAATTTCCCCCAAGGATCCCTTGTGTACTTTGTCCATGTATGCACAAGCACAAAAATTAAACATTTTCCCCAACGACCCCTTCAGTACTTTATGTATGTACAAGCACTAAAATGAAACATTTTCTCCAATGACCCCTTCAGTCAGGTTTGTCTATGTATGCACGAGCCCCAAAATGAAACACTTTCTCCCATGATCCCTTCAGCCAGGTTTGTATATGTATGCACATTGGGGAAATTGAAACATTTTCCCCAATGACCCCTTCAGTCCTTCTTTGTGTATGTATCCACAAGCACTAAAATGAAAAACTTTCCCCAACAACCTTTTTATTGCCTTAAGAGTTTGTGTTTTTTGAACATAATATTTCCACCACCAAACAAAACCTCCTGCACGAAGGCAATTGCACAGCCCCAAAAACAAGGTACATCCAGAAAAACACTTTCAGCCAGCAAACTGTGACCTGAAAGAAATTTATTAATTAAAACAGCATGAAAACAAGTAACCAGACTGGTTTCGGCTGGTAAGAGACACAGCCTTCGTCAGTGTAAACATAAAAAATCAAGTGCTACTAGTTTAAATACATGCATCATTAACCCCATTAGTTCATTTTAGAATTGCTCATTAAGACTAGGTGGAAATAATCCACCTAGCTTTACAATCCATTTCTTCTCTTTGGAGTCTAAAATGGAATGCCAACCTGTTTTCTTTAGTTTGTTACCCTTTACCACATCAATGATCATGAAAGTAAATTTTGCTGATTTATGTGACATACAGTGTTTATACAATGCATTATTAGATTTTTTTATTCTTTATGTTACTTGATGCTCAGAGAGCCTCAGCCAGAGAGGATGAGATGTTTGCCCAATGTAGAAAGAACCGCAGGTACATGTTGCCAAATATACAAGCCAGTCACTGCTGCAATTGGCAAAAAAATTTATATCATATACCATACCGCAATTTTTGCTTGTGAACTGTTTAGACTTTATTTTATCACAATTTATGCAGTGACCACATGGGAAACATCCTGTCAAAGGTTCCCCTGTCAAAGTGGTTTGTGTAAGTTGAGACCAGCTGTTGTCGTGAGAATGTTTGCAGTGTTTAAAACAATATGCCAGGTTCTTCCCTTTACGACATAAAAACAGACATCTATCCGGCAATATATTAGCTAGCTCTTGATCACACTGTAATATATTCCAATGTCTGTGTATACTGTTGATTAATATATCCGAGTACCTTGCATGTCACAAATCTAATCAGTTGAGGATCTTGTTTGTTCCGTGCTTAGTAAGTTAACAAGTCCTCCCTGTTTAATGCGTTTGCCCAGTTACTGGCCCGCAGAACATGTCCCATATGGTATCCCCTGGACCTGAATCTCTTGGTCAAATCCTGTCTGTGTTCTTGAAAGGTGGGTTCTTGAGAGCAAATATGCCTCATTCGTATAAATTGTGATTTGGGGAGATTTCTTGCTATGTGAGGGGGATGAAAGCTGGATGCATGGAGGACAGTGTTGTATTCCGGGTACTTCCTAAAAACCTGTGTACTTAAAGTATGATCAGGTAATCTATTGATCAGCACATCAAGGAAGGTAATGGTATCTACATGGTGGTTAACTGTGAATTGTAGACCCCATTTGTTGTCATTCAGATAGGATATGAATTCCAGTAAATAATCCACATCTGCCCTCTATACCATCCAGCAGTCATCCAAATGCCACCTCCAAATGTCAATTTCATCCAGAAATATATTGTGACTGCTATCATAAATTATTTGTTCCTCAGTGAATGTCATGAATAGGTCAGCATAAATGGGGGCAAAAGATACCCCCATAGCTGTACCCTTGGTTTGCCATTAGCAAGTGTCTTGGTAAAAAAAGACATTGTTAGTTAGGACATGTTCTGCAAGGCCTACAAGAAAGGTGTTGAAGTCGGGCTGATATAAACCAGCCACCTGTAGCCAAGTAGGCAAGAGCTTCCAAACCAACCTGATGAGGGATGTTAATGTAAAGAGCACTGACATCAAGTGTGTGCATGAGCCAACCTGGTTCTAACTGGGTTTCAGAAATGATTTTCAGGAATTCTGTAGTGTCCTGACGGGAACGTACCCTGAATAGCAAAGGTTTCAAATACCTGGTAAGAAAAATGGACAAAGGTTCCGTAATGTATCCCCTACCTGACACAATAGGTCTGCCTGGTGGATGAACTGGATCTTTGTGTATTTTGGGTAAAAAATAGATGTATTGATTATCAGAATCCTGAATCTTAAGTTGCTGCATCACCCTGTCAGTAATAATACCTTCATCCCTAGCAGTTGTCAGGAAATCATCTATTTGCTTCTTGAATCTAAAGGTGGGGTTGATGGGTATTTCCATATAGTAACGTCTATCCAGAAGCTGTCTCTTAGCCTCATTGTCATATTCAGACCAATTCATTACTACTACTACTGCCCCACCCTTATCAGCAGATATGATGACAATATCCTTGTTGTTCTGTAATTCCATAATCGCATCCTTTTCAGCCAAAGACAACTTATTGGGTTTGAATGAAATATCAGAGCTACGATAGTGCAGATCTTTGAGAATACTAATCTGAAACTGGTGCACTATGGGATGCATAGGGGGAAGACATTGTGATTTATGGTATGTGAAAGTATAGTGTTACCATCTGTATCACCAAACTGCAACTTAAGATTAAGTGTTCTACAAAAAGACATTACATCTTGTGACAGAAAATCCTCAGAGACCACAAAACCAGGAATAAAAGTTAGTTCTTTATTCAGGATGGACATATGAATAGTTGACAAATTAAAGTCTGATACGTTCAAAACATTTGCATTTGCATTATTGTTTATTTCTGTATTGCTAGTTTCAACAGACTTTGAATATTGTTGATTTTTCCTGTGCTTCCTCCCCCCTCGTTTGTATCTTGTCCTAAAGGGACAAATCCCTGTGTCCTTTTGGGGGTCAGTGAATCTGATGCCAGGTGCATATCACAATCCGTACAGGAGGATAGATCATCAGTAGATGATCCATTATCTACTGGCCGTTTTCTAAGAATAGATCTGGGCCTCTTCCTTTTGGGAGTTCTGGATTGATTAGGTGTGAATCTGACATGCTTATTGGTATTGCTAAATGGGTTGTTACCCTGATAGTCTAGATGGTCATAATATTTCCCCATAGAAAGCATACAGTCATTTCCATCCATCTTTGCTTGCTTCAGTTAATGCAGATTTTCTTTCAAGTGGCTCTAATTTGCATCAGTTCAAGTGTAATTTTTCCTGTAAAAACAGCTCTACTACGTAGCTAAAAAGCTCACTGTCTGCCCATCTCTGAAAAGGTCATACAGGTGACTGCTGCCTTTTCCTCCTGTAAATGTATTCATATGAACCAATGCCATTCCTTACTAAATCAAATGCTTCTAGAATTCTTCACTCTTTTTCCATATCACTGTGTACTTTAGACCAGCATGTGCACACCATAATTTTACCAGTCTACCATTTTCTAAACTAGAAGCCAGAATCAGAACATTACTATTACTACCTCTGAACTGTCCTCTCATACCTTCCTGCCAAAAGTAACACCCTCTCTTTTTACTTAATACAAATGACAAAGCAAAAGCTGCACTGATAATAGTTAGTTGAGGCCCATACCCTTACTAAACATTTGTGATGATTCACAAGATGATGACAAACTGTTACTACTGCAAATCATGACTCTCATCTACTTGTTGAAATTATCTTTTATTTCGTTTACTACTATGATTGGTCAGAAGTGAAAAAGTGTGCCCACTGTTTATATCCAATGAGTATTGGGATAGGTCTGGCTCTTCTGTCACCATTAACTGGATTCAGTGGGTAATCAAAGCATAGAAAAAAATAAAGCAAGGAGGTGTTGCCCAAAATTAAATCCTCTCTTCATAAAAATATCGCGAGTTTTCATATAATAGCCACCCCTCCTTCAAATTCCTTTTGACCTGACTGACGTAAAACTTGAAACAGACCAAGGAGAAACAATTAACTCAAGCAGTAAACAAGAAAAATGAACCAAGGTCTGCAGTTGTGAACTTAATCAAATGGCCAGTCCTAAAACTGACTGAAAGAAAACTGTTTAGAGATTGACCAAACCTTTTAGTAAAGGACAAGTTTGATCATTTTTTTAAATAAGGAATAACCCCAAATTTTATGCAAGATGACAGCTGAAGTGGGATGACAGTGGAGTGATCTTTGTGCCCAGTGTGTTTAATAAAGGGAAGGTCCCCCCCTTCTTCTGACTCTTGCCACAATCGCTAGCTCTGTACTATTTCAGCAGTCCATTTGGATCCATTATGTGCTTTTTAATTCAAAAGCTCATGTAATAAATGGGCAAACCGAATGTACGCCTCATGCCCTACATGGCTTGACCTACAGATGATATGCTTGCTAAGTGGTAAAACAGTGTGCACACTTAAGGGGCGAGCGCTAGGGCGGGAAAGTTAACCAGTCCACCGTTGATTCATCGTGCACTTTATTTTTTTTTATTATTTCCAGCCTCGGAAGCAGTTGGTATTGTAAATTTATTGTGGTAAACATATGTATCTGTTGGTTTAAGTAAGACATCTGGAGTCGGACAGAACCAAAAGTAGTTGGGGACAGAGGGCTGAAGTCAGAGACTGATGTTAAACAGTTAAAATACTGCTTTTATAAACTCAGAAAGTTGATGGAACAGGTTTTGCATTGTTGTTAGTAACTTCGGTTGTCAGTGATTTGCCAGAGGGGAGATGAAAACAGTTTTTAAGAATCGACAAGAACAACATTATGCAGAATTCTAATCTATTCTATGCACTTATGGTGGTAAGTTAACTTTAACAAACATATAAGTAAGGAAGATTGGAAGTAGGTATACCTCTCATTCTTCCAAGAACCCAAAATCATCCATACCGCTGAACCTCAGTCTAACCTACCACTTTTGAGTTCCACAAGCCTGACTGATTCAAGACCCAACATGCTGCCACCCTCACATACAGTTGAATAAAATTAAAGGATGTGAATGCCTCCCAGCTTGCAACTTCATCACCTGATGTCCTGGATGAATATCCCAAGGAATTGTCATTATTCATTTTAAATTCCAAAGATCTTGACAAGAAACCCCTTCCTAGTCAAATCCACTGGTAGTTGGACAATGGTTCCCTCCTTTATAATGTAATTATATAAGGAAAAGCCAACTTGAAGGAACAAGAAAAAAAGAGGAATTTTTTTTTCTTTACCAAAAAAAAAAAATGCACTAAACTCCAAAAGTCTTTCTGTAGGACTGGAGCAGAGTGCATATCTGCCATCCCCAAGCTTTGCTGTCAATAATCGGGTGTGGCAGTTGGGCAAGCTTCCTGAGTGAAAGTTTGATGAGTGGTAACCATGGTGACCATGAACCAAACACCATTCCAGGAAATTCATTCTATAAAATGATTAATTCTCTGCCCCTTCTGCCCTGTTTCTGTACATTGGTTTCCTTCATGTTGGGAATCCCCTTTGAAAACATTACCATAAATATGCCAGTGTTTCTCTCATAATGCTCAATGTATATTTCTGAATCAATTCTGATACTCAGCTGAGTGTATATTTCTGAAGAAAATTTCAGACCTAGTTCCACCATTATTTAAACTACCCCAGTCTACTTAATGTCAAAAGAAAAACAAAGGTCACCATATTTCAAGTTTTGGCTGCATGAACACATACTGAACGTTGATAGCTTATAGGAGGCAGATGTTTATGTGCAAGAGTCCTCAATTAATTTGCAAGGAGTAACAACCTGACATGGCTCAGTAGTTTACTTACTTGCATCCCTTTCTAATCTGATATAAATCACACACATAAATTTAATTTATCCGAAGAACAGGCCTGCAAGCATAGCTCCTCAGCCTTCCATCGCCAAAATGAAGAACACTCTTCTTCATAATGTGGAATAAATGGGCAAAATGTGGAACACATACTAATGGCTTATTAACAACTTCAACTAGGAAGGTCATAGGATGGTTAGAATATGCTGGTTTTACTTATAAAGAAGATCCTTTAATTTAATGAATTAGTATGATTAATTTCAATTTACCATGGATTTCACTTCAAAATCTTCCTAAAACTGAATGTGTGACAGACTCTTTTAATGTGGAACTTTGAGGAACATGAACTTTTTAAGATCCCAAATGAGGTACGTTCCTCGTAAAGAGGTACACGTGAGAGGTATGCCTGCAAGTTTAATATTTGGTATTAATTTACACTGACAGCCTTCAGGGTAAAGTGAGTATTCTCAGGGGCACACAGTAACATTAATAACTGTATACCACAACAAGCAAACATAGTCGATTTGAAATGCCAAACATGTTGCTGTATACACAAGTTACTCTCAACAAGTGCGAAAAAGTGTGGCAAATGCATTATTTTTATTTTTTGTTAAATGCCCTTGCAAAAATATTATATTGGGAGACTAAAAAAACACTACAGAATGCAGAAAGAAAGAGCATGAGATATTATTAATAATAATAAAGCTACTCCTTTTTTGCTTCATTTTCATTCAGCGCCATCATAGAGGGAGGATGATGTATAGGTGACATTAAGGACAGTATTCAAAAAAACAAAAAATATTTGAATGAAAATGTATAAAAAAAAAATGTTAAAAAAAAGGAATTATATTTTGATATGAAATTTAATACTCAAAAACCAAATGGTTTAAATGCGACTGTGTTGTGGAAAAGTTTACTTTAATGTATATTTTTTTTATTTTTGTTAAGTTTTTTGTCTTTTTTAAGTTTAGTTAATTAAAATTAATAATTTAATTGATAATTGATTTGGGAGGTTTTTGTTAGAAAAAAAAGTTGTATGTTAGTATAAGAACACATTTTTTCTTTGAAAGGGCTTTGTGCCGAGGCTAGGAGAGAGGATAACATGTGTTGTGTATGTGTATTACTGTGAAATTCTTAGTTTTTTTTGATTAAATTCTTTATGGTTACTGTGGAGTCTTCTATTCTTGTGGTATAACAAATAACATTAATAACTCATTCAGTTTTACAGACTGAGCTGTTGCATGACTTAACCCATATGTTTTAGTTCCAGAGAGATTCATATGTCATCTGTGGCTCCTATCGAATGTAAACAGCAGAGACCAGTGAAAATAAGCAGAAGCTAGATAGATTTGTGCAGCCATTTTATACCAGTTTTGTGTTCCATCTTGTTGACCCAGTTAGGCCAGCTTAGAGCCTCTGGCAGTTCTTTATTTTCATTCCTCATTACAAGTTTAGCAAGGTTAAGAACTGAAATAAGAGACTCTGCTGCAGTAGAAAGGTTTGGTTTTAAACATGCCAAGCAAAATAGCTCTCCAACCATGACCCTTTGTCAAGGTCAAGTGCAACTGCAATTTAAATTATTGGACAATTCAACATTTTTGAGAAGTAGAAGAAAACTGGACTACCCAGTGATAAGTCATAGGGACAACAGAAGAATATGCAGACTGAACATCAGGATTGAACTCGTGACCTTGAAACCAATGAACGACAGGACTTTCTAAGTTCCTTAGTTAATGTTCACAGCATTCTGTTCCCCACAGACATTAATCAGCAAAATCTAATAGGGCTAACCATGCAGTCTGTATTACCATCGCACTACTCAGCAATGCTGTTTTTAGTAAATGTGTTTTACTGTGCATTTTCAACCAAAACTAGTATAAAAGTAGTTAGATTATTAGAAGATAGTTAATGGGAACCCGGCTTAAAACATGCCTAAAGCGGAGTCTTCCATTTTTGTGTAATAAACTGCTGTAAACACACTGCTACCCATGTACTCTGCAGGATACATTTGCTTCTATTAACAGTCAGTTTGTGCAAAATCTGATCCAAGCAGATTAAAAACTTGCTTTATAAATAATGCCTGTCTTCTGGTAGTTATACTTACCTGCTTAAATACAGTTCGGTCGGAGTTGATGTCCGGTTTAGAGCCAACAACAGATTTGTCTTCCACGCAAACGAGAAACCCTACAGCCCAGCTCTTTGGCACGAACACACAAGTCCTAGTCAGCATGAAAAACAAAATGGGAAGGGTGCGTTTTGCGCATGCGCACAACAGTATTGTGGTTAAAGGTCGCAGGTGCCGAAAAAACCTGGGAAAAATGTTGAATTTGGACTTAAGGGTCACGGGCCACATGGAAGAGCTCTGAGGGCCATGGGTTGGACACGTCTGCTGAAGAATGAACACATCACAGTGAAAGTATTTTATGAAACCTGGGCACAGTAGTGGGTAGTTGTTAATATAAAAAGACTTTTGAAAGTAGAGAAATGGGCAAAAAAAAAAAGAAATCAAGTGGAATATGAAAGCATGTTGAAAGATTTTGAGAAAGGAATGGAAGGAGTAGTGAGAGAAATAGAAAAGATATGAGAAAAAATGAAGAATAAATTAAGATACTGTGAAGAAATAGAAAAAGTATAGGATCATAGGAAATTGTTAGGCTAATGGCTCTGGGACCCTTACAAGCCTAGCCAAGAGTTTATCCCCCCAAAAAAAACCTCAGTCAGCACCTGTTGCCCCTGTCAGTGAGGGACACAGGTGGAACCTGGGACAAATTTATGGTTGCACATCTACTCATCAAGTTTGCGCTTGGAGGGTCAGCAATGTACTTTGATGTGTATGGGGAATCTATTCCAGAGATGGGGCAGCCTCTGGGAGACAAACCTGTCTCTCCATCAGGTTTGGTTAATGTCACATATTAGATTTAAGTCTTTCAGTCATCTACTATGTGAGGAGATAGACTTACTGATATGGAGCTCTCTAGTAGAGCAGGGTTTGACATTGCCTTGTAGGCAAGACACAGATCACCTCTGAGAAATCTGTAGTGATTTGAGCCTGTCCACATAGGACAGGTGTTGGAGGCAATGGATTCTCTTTGTGAGGTATTTCTGTGGCCTTTCCAGTTAGTGCAGCTGTTTGGGGAGGTACATACTAAACAGGGTCTGTATTAGGTGATTGAAACTTTAGGTAATCGAATACCTAAAGATAGATACCTAAACAGCGAAAGCTGTAAATATTGAACAGCCTCTTCCACGATTATTTCATAGGGAAAGAATTTATTTGGCCATTATCGGGAATCTGCCCTTTTCTCCACTGTAGAGCAATCTCAGAGTTGGTATATTTAGTTAGGGGGTGTGGGGGGGGGGGTGAAGCCCCCCACTTGATCAGGGTTAGAATTTTTTCTTTCCTCCGGCCAAGCATATTATTTTCCTACAGAAGAATTTGCGGAAGTGGCCGATGTTTACACCTTTCGCTAATTAGGTGTTGAGCTTTAGGTATTCTGTTACCTAAAGCTTCAAATTTGTAATATAGACTCTGCCAAACTGGGCATTGTACTCAATTATTGGCCTAATGAGGGAGGAGTACAGAGAGATAGTAACCTCCTTTTTTCCGGATGCAGTCCCATTACTTATGAGATGAACCAAGTAAAAGGTTTTTCTGACCCCTGCTGCTATATGATGGTCAAATGTGAGATTGTTGTCAACTTGTGTGCCCAGATTTCTCACCACAGGTTGTGTGCTTAGGGGGTTGCTGTTAATGTGGTAATCAGTAGAGGCCGTGTTTTTCCCAAATGGTATGATAATACATTTTTTTGCATTTAACTTAAGGCCATGCCTTTGACACCAGTCATTTGTTGCTGTGTGCCCCTTTTGAAGTATGTTAACATCATTTGGAGAGTCGGTGACAGCACCCAGCTTAGTCATCCGCAAACTTCATCAGTCACAAGCCTTTTGCCTTTGTTTGGACCTCTGAGAAGTAGAAGCGAAACAATAGGGGACCCAGGACAGATCCCTGGGGCACACTACTAGTGACAGGTCTGCTGTTGAAGGTGGTGGTACCTATTTTGACCTTCTGGGTCCTATCAGTGAGCCAGTTGGCCACCCACCTGATGAGATAGGGATTTATGCCAAGTTGTGTTAGCTTTTCAATGATCAGAGTCCAGCATACGCAGCTAGTAAATACTTTTATTGAAAAATGAATGTCAATAATGCCGCAAAATATATCAGTTCAGACCGGTTTCGGCTATGTAGCCTTCATCAGTCATAAAGCATTATCACTGATGAAGGCTACATAGCCAAAACAGATTTGAAGTGATATATTTTGCGGCATTATATGTCTTATTGACATCCATTTTTCAATAAAAGTATTTACTAGCTGCATATGCTGGCCTCTGGTGTTTTATGAGCTAATGGGTCGGCCGAGCATACCCTACTTGCGAGGCGTTTAGTTTTCTCACAGCTTTTCAATGATTCCTGAGTGGGGGATTGTGTCAAAGGCTTTGCCAAGTCTGGGTAAGCTGTATGTACTGTACCCTCATCCAGTACCTTGGTGACCGTCTCAAAAAATTCAGCCAGGTTCAACAGGCAAGATCTGCCCTTGACTAATCCAAACTGGGTAAGTTCAAGTGCTTGGAGATTGCCTGTGTCCTTGTTTGAGGTCCATAATAATGCGCTTCATGGCCTTACAGATCAGACTTGTCAAGCTAATGGGGTGATAGTTTCCAGGGTCAGTAGTGGCACCACCTTTGTGCAAAAGGATGACAATGGCAGTTCTCTACTCTGCTGGAATGAAGCTTGTACTTTGGCTATGGTTGAATACGGTGCTCAATGGCAAGGCTAGTTTTTGCTGGATATGTTGCAGAATACAGCCTGGGATACTATCAGGTCCCATGGACACTGTGTTTGCTTTGGATAGGGCCTTTAACACTTGAGATGTGAGGTGCGGAGCAAGTATTGGGGATGTCGAATGGGCCTTTGAGGGGGACAGGGGGATGAAGTTTGCGCTGAACCTGTCTGCTAGCAGGTTGACTAAGTCAACAGGATCAGTGTAAGTGGTACCATTAAGAATTAATTTGGAACAAACCTGGGCTTTGCCATGGAGGTTTCTGACTGAAAAAGGCTTTGTGGTTAGCCTTTGCTTCAGAGGCTAGTTTTGATTCATAATTGGCTTTGGAAGTTTTCACTAGTGATCTGATTTGCTTGTTGAGGCTATGGAGGGAGTTTTAGCTAGATATATATTTTAAAAGAAAAGAAAGACATTTCACCTTTTAGGAAATGAAGTAAAAGGAAGGGAAGGGAGTAGAAAATGGATGAAATGTTATATGAGAATGGGGTAGTAAAATATAAACAAGAAGATGAAATAATGGAGATTGGTTTTACAAATGAAAAAAAATGTTTCTGCTTTGTATAAGGAAGAAGTTGAAATGGGAAGGCAGAAAGTAAAGTAAATTTCAAAGAGAGCAAAAATCCAAGTTAGAAGAAATAATTGAAATGAATGAATTGGAAAGTGTTATAAAAGAAGGGAAGAAAGAATCATCACCAGGAGGGGATGGGTTAGATTATTGATAATTTAAGGAGATGAGTGTAAGAGAAAAAATGTGTGAAAATATTGATTGAGTGGTTAGTGGAAGGGGTAGAAGATGAAAAGATATGTACTGGAGTGATTACTTTTACATACAAGAAAGATGATGAATATGTTAAGAATTGGAGGCTGATAACACTGGAGGACATTGATTATAAACTCTTTATGAAAATAATACAGAAAAGAATGGAGATCAGTTTGGAAGAAGTGATAGGGAATGGATATATATGGAGTAGATGGAAAACAAGTGAACAAAATATTGGGAATAGTAAAAGATGCTATTTTAAGGGAGAGTAAACATATAATGTGTTACAATTGACCTGTCAAAAACATTTGAGTCAGTATGCTGGGAAGAATTATGGAATATCTTAGGGAATTACAGGACTGGGAAAAATAATAAAAGTATTAAAGAAATATAAGAAGTTTGCGGTGAAGGTTATGATAAATGATTGGTTAGGAAAGAAAATAAAAATATGACACCACTGTTTCACCCCTTTTTCAGTCAGTATTGTTTTTTGTGCTAATAATGAATGCAATAATGTAAACATGTACTGGTTAAATGAGAAAATTAGGATGGGAAAGGAAAAAGGTGTAATAATACCTGTGTATCTCTCATATACAGATGATTTAGTTATAATAAAAATGTTGTATGGCTAAAGAAATCTGTGACTAGGATGAAAAGGGGTTAAGTAAAGCTGGATTATAGTTGAATATTTATTTTATTATTTTATTTTATTTTACATTTGTTAACCGGGGGTGTCTGACTGAGCCAAAAAGGCCCTTTTTCAGCAGAGGCCCTGGGAGAAAAGCTCCACAAAGAAAAATTACAGACACATTTAGTTATTTAGACATAATCAGTATACACACAAATTACAAGAGACATGTTTTTACAGTGGTATGCGGCACAAACAGTTACAGTGGAGAGAACAATCAAAAAAGATATTAATTTTAAAAATAAAGGTAAGTAATAGATTTGTGGTGTACAGCTGAACTTTGGAATGTAGGTAGAATACATACATAGTACACAGGTACAGTACATACATTGTAGATTAGCCAGTGTTTGTGAGTAAGATTGAAAAACTATTATCAATTGCTCTAGATTTAGTATGCATATGTTATCCGCTTTCACTAGCCTGGGGAGCAATCATGGCACTACCAACTTTGCTTGAGATGTTGCCTGATGAGGTCTTTAAAGGAGGCTTTGGATGATGTGTTTTGAATGCTAGTAGGGACAGAGTTCCATTTTTTAGCCACCGAACTACTATATAGTGCATCTCCAAAGCTATTGTAGCTGTTGGTGACTTCTAGTAGTAGTTTGCTTGATGATCTAAGAGGCATTTTGGCTGAGTGATGTTGTACTAGGTTTTTGAGGGCAGGACACTTTTTGGGGAGGTAATAGATAGAATGACAGAGGCAGAGCTGATTGTAGGTTAGGAGGTTGGGCAGTTCAAGCCAGTGGAGCTGTCTCAGAGCAGTACAGTGATGAGTTCTATATGAGCAATTTGCAGCAAAACGGGCAATTCTGTTATAGCAAGCTTCCATTTTGCTTAGTTCAGTTTTGTTGAGATTGGTCAGAATGGGAGACGCATAGAGTAGGGTGGATAGAAGTTGGGAGCGAGCAATGGCTGATCTTGTGTTGTTGGTAAGAAATGGTTTGATACGGTAGAGTGACCCCAGTTTGGCATGTACTTTTTTAATAGTTAAGTTCAGATGACTATCAAATTTTAGGTGGGAGTCCATGGTTATTCCCAATAGCTTAGCCTGTGCCACTGGAGCAATTGGAGTAGCATTTGTGGAGTAGATAGTGAATTGACTGTTAGTGTTTTTGTTAGAACTGGTTATAATCATAAGCTGAGTTTTCTTTGGATTGAGGATAAGTTGGGCTTTGGTAAGGTAGTTTTCATCGTCAGAGAATGCTAGTTGAGTTGTTTGCAGGAGGGTGGGAATGTTTTGTGCAGCACAGATTAAGGTAGTGTCATCTGCATACTGAATTATACATGCATGCTGTGTGGAGGTGTGGAGGTCATTTGTGAAGACTGTGAATAGTAGTGGTCCTAAGATAGAACCCTGTGGGACTCCTATAGTTATGGGCAGCTGAGGAGAGAGAGAATTTTCCCATTTCACAGCTTGGTACCTGTCAGTTAAGTAGCTTTGGAACCAGGTAAGAGTGGAATTAGATAGATGATATTGGTTTAGTTTGTTTAGCAGGATTTGGTGTGAGACTGTGTCAAATGCTTTGGACATATCCAAAAAAGAGTTGACACTTGCAGGCCTTCATTTTTGAGATGGTTTACTGTGTCTGTGAAGCAGAGGAGAGCTGTAGTGGTACTATGGGCAGGTCTGAAACCATGCTGAGTAGGTGACAGGATGTTGCAGTCTAGGAGATAGTTTAGCATCTGGGTATGGATGCATTTTTCTAGGATTTTGGCCAGGGGAGAGTAAAGCAATGGGTCTGTAGTTATTAAGTTCAGTGGAGGTCCCGCCTTTATGTATGGGTGTAACATAGGATATTTTCCAGAGTTTGGGCACATAGTTTTCAACAATTGATCTGTTTATGAGAGTGGAGACTTGGATAGCAATAGCATCTGCTGTAAGTTTCAAGAAATAGCTGGGGAGTAGGTCGGCTGCTGTTGATGAGGTTTTTAGTTTGGAGAGCATGCTTTTGATTGAAGTGGTGGAAACTGTTTTGAGGGTAAAGCTAGTATTAGAGCTATTTGTGTGGGGGGGATAGTGAGGAAGGAACTGTCCTGTGATACTAAGGATAGAATTGAGTTCACAAAGTGGGAGTTGAATTGTGTTTCGATGGGAACTTTAGTGTCAGGGGTGGTTGGTTTGGGGGTAGCCTTTTGGGTGGATTTTAGTAGCTGGTTTACATTTTGCCAAAATTTTTGCGGGTTGTGTTGGTATTTAGTTTGTAATGTTGTGTAGTAGGATTTTTTGTCAAGCCTAATGCATTTTTTGTATGGTTGCGCAGTTCTTGGTACTTAGTTAGGTTTTGTATTTCTTTGTTTTTTTTATAGTAACGCCAGGCAGTGTCTCTGGACTTGAGGATTTGTTTGGTTTCTTTACTGAGCCAGGGGTTTGTAGAGTTTCTAACCTTGATTTTGCACAATGGAGCAACAGTGTCTAGGTGTTGTAGAAATGTTTTGTTGAAATATGCTACAGCCTGGTCAAGTGGGAGGGATTTTAGGGGGGTCCAGTCACAGTTACACAGTAAAGTGTTGAGGACCTCAGGAGAGAATTTTTTTGTGTTTCTAGTGGATATATAGTTAGTGGTTTTGCATATGCTTGTTCTACTTCGTATAAAGTATATTATGTTGTGGTCACTTAAGGTGTCTGGGAGACTGCCTGTGTGAGGGTACAATGTGGGGTTGCTAGTTAGCACCCAGTCAAGGATGGATTCCCTTTTAGATTTTTTATCACACCTAGTTGGAATTTGGACTAGCTGCTGGTAGCCATGGAGATTTATTAGATTACTTGGTGGTTCTGATATACAGGTGAACCAATCTAGGTTGAAGTCCCACAGAATAAGGATTTCTTGTGAGTATGTGGAAGAACACCAGGATAAGAAGTCTTCAAGGCTAGCAGGTGTATTACCAGGTGGAATATAGATCACAATTGTGGTGATGACCTTTTTAGGGTGAAGTTGAAGTTGTGAGATAAGTATGTCCCAATTATTGGGGGAGGGGCAGGAGTTTGGTAATTGACGGCCAGTTAAGTTGGACTTGTAGAGTAAGGCAGTTCCACCCCCTTTACGAAGTGGTCTGTCTTGTCTAATGATATTGTAGCCGGTAGGGAGAACTTCTGAGTTAGCTATGTTTTTATTTAGCCAGGTTTCTGTTAAAGCAACTATGTCTGGGGAGTAGTGTGCTATTGTGGCCTGGAGTTCAGGTATTTTATTTTTGATACTTCTAATATTAATATTTAGCATTAAAAGATGGTTGGTTTTGCTGCTGTTCTTGATTTGCCCAGGGATGAAGAAAGTGGGGGTATTATGTTCTGACATTTGTGTTTGAGCAGTTTGTGTTGGACAGGATGGATTTGGGCCTGGGTTGGGGTGGATATCCCCACTTATGGTGAGCCTTATACAGATGTCGGAGTTTGGTGAGGAGTGTGAGAAAGTATTGTGTTTTTTTGGAGTAGGAATGAGAGCATATGTGTTTAGTTCTGAATTGGTCCGTTATGTAGTTATTGAATAAGTGTGGGCAGATATTATAATGTGTGGTGTCTGTGTATGAGAGTGCATAATGCAGTGTTGTGCTACTAAGTTTAGGGATATTGCTAGAGTGATAACTTGTGGTGGTGTAAAGAATTATGAGAAGACGGACTAGATTTAGTTGTGTGATAGTTATGGTTATAAAGTTTATGTTGTTTCTAGGTGGGGGGGGTCTGAATAGGAATTATAGGGTTGCACTATATGTGGATGGGGAAATAGTGTGGGTGATGCAAAAAATGCCTAGTGGGAATGAGAGTGATTGGGAGTATTTTGTGTGGAGCAAGTTGGTGTGGTTTAATGTGATATGACTTCAGGAGCTGTGATTGGTGGAGGTGATGTGAGGGTGAGCTGTGGGTGTGGCTACGATTACTATAAATGTAGAGGTAGTGGGGGCGGGAGGGAATAGGGGGCAAGGCAGGGGAGCGGAGAGAGCACGAGCGTTAGCAAGGGCGAATGGAGCGGGGCAGAGCCAGAGCCAACCAAGGCAAGAGAAAAAAGTAAGTATTACTTTACAAATCTGAACACTTTTAAAACAAATTCCTGAGGTTTAATGGCTTACCGGCTAGCAGAATGTAATTGCTGAAAGCACTTGCGTCCTGGTGGGGGACTAGAAATTTAAAGATGGCTCCATGCTCAGCAGGATTCTAATATAGACTTTGTATTGGGGGATGGAGATAGCACAAGGGGTGTAAACCAGGTGGAATGCAAAGAAACCAGAGAGGCAATCAGTGGAAATCAGTGAAGGCCTCAGAGAGGGCAAGTAATAATTCAAACTACCTGTAAAGTGAAGGAGAGAAGAGATAGCAAAGTTTATTAAGGTTGGGAGTGTGTCTTTACATTGACTTGCTGATTAGTAACCAGTTTGTGCACAGATTAGAGTAGGGAGATACATTAGCAAATATAGAGATGCAAATAAGCAGGTGATCCTCCAAGTGATACAAACTAAGGCAGAAGGAACTGAGAGGGCTGCTTGATGGTTAATTTAATGTAGTCACAGGGATGTGAATTAAATCTATACTGTCTATTGGACAGTTAGGATTACTGTAGTATTGGGGGGGGGGGGCACAAGGCTACAACAGTCAGTTTTATTAGCAAGCTGAGAACTACTAAGAAATACTGCTAATGTAATAGCTTCACTCTCATAAAACATACAAGTAGAATGCCTGGGTGGACTGACCCTGCTCTTGAGGCTCAAAATGTATATCCTTGTTTAGTTTGCAATACTGATTCCTTCTTACACTGTATAGATGGAGTGGTAGCCGCAGACTGCAGATTTGCTGGAGTGTGCTACTGTATAGATGGAGTGGTACCCGCAGACTGCAGATTTGCTTGAGTGTGCTACTGTATAGATGGAGTGGTAGCCGCAGACTGCAGATTTGCTTGAGTGTGCTCGGCTAGCAGAATGTAATTGCTGAAAGCACTTGTGTCCTGGTGGGAGACTAGAAATTTAAAGGAATATGTCAAAAAGTAAAGGATTTGGTGAAATAAAAAAAGATAAATGGAATATATTTGACAATAAATTAAGTATGTTAGAAGTCAGGTTTGGTGAAAGTGGAAAATAATGGCATAATGGAGAACAATTTTGGATGAAATAAATGAGTTACTTGGAAAGCATTCTATTTATCCTTTAGAAAGAAGGTATACTCTGACTCGTGTGAGTCAGGCAGAAATTAGAACAGGTCAATTAAAGACTCATACATAAAATAGAAGATGTCAGTTAAGGTTAATCATCTGTGAACTGAGGGAGTGGAGCTAGGAACTAAACCTTCTATTTAAGGGGTAAAATAAAATATTTCAGAGCTTTACTAGAAAGATTCACCCACACTCTGCTACACTTTGCTGTGAGGGAAAGGTTAGTTTGCTTTTTATTTGTTGTATTTTGTATTACTTTATTGCCTTTTTCTATTTTGAATAATGTGATTTGTTTTCTTTACCTTGTGTTTTACTTGTATTCTGCTTTTAACTGCATATTAAAACTTAAAAAGAGACCACATCTCTGTCTCTTGTGAGTCGGGCAGAAATATTTCCCACCCACCAGCAGTTACTGCTGTGTTCTTAAACACCACTGTCTTTCTAGTTGCCTGCCCCTTATGTTAATTTGACCGTATATCTCATTTCCTCTCTGCTTTTACTGGCTTGTGTGACTAAGCACAAAATTATCATTTTGTGAAATCACTCCCCTTCAACTATTTAAATTTATTGGCCATCCTATTCCATAATACCAGAATACAAAAGTGACCAGCCCGTTTCAATCTGTCTTGCTGTTTTAAAAATAGTGACTCTCCACTAAAATTAAACTTTTTAGACCGGTAAAACTTTAAGTTACCTACTTTCTCATCTAATTCCTCTAGTACACACTGAGTGTTTAGGATAAACCATTTTTTCATCTTACCTTTAAGCATCTATTGCAAGACCACCAGTTATTGGAGAGCCCATATTCTGCCTCTCAGTAGTCATCTTGGGATTACTGCTTCTGTTTTCTCCTGGTGAGAGGAGTGCAGTTACATTATTTTCTGGAGACTGCTGATCATCAGAAAGCTTAATAACTGCTTTATAGGTGACAGCTTGGAATCTGTGCTTATATTCTGATCCTGGTGAGAGTAGGAGCAGAGTGCATTGATTCCTGACTGTTTCTGGTTGGAGTCCCCTGTGACTAGCACTTGTTCTAAAACCTGCTGGAAAGCACTAGGAAGCCTTAAACTGATACAAGCACTCAACTCTCCATGTTAATAAGCATAAATTAATTGTAGGCACTAAACAGTCTATAATTGGAAAGTACCTTGCCAAGGTAAGGGAAAACCGCTCTTGTACTTTACAAAAAAAAAAAAAACCTAACCAGGCATGTCCAAGGGTCAGCTTCCGATGATTTTCCTTTCCATGTGGTGAATCCTGGCATACTGGGGCAATGTAGCAATTGCCTCATGTACACAGACCACCCTCTCCTCCTACCACCCAACACTACAACCTGCGAGAGATACTTACATAGCCAAACTGGAAGCAAATCTCTCTCCAGCCAAGATTGTGCTAGACAATCAAGAGAAGAAGGTTAACACCCGCACTACACCTCAAGCAACACATAGCCCTTCAAAACCCTCACTACCAACACCCACACATAGCAACACTAAATCCACATATGCGGAGGCCCTTGACATTAAACTGCCCAAGCAACAAGGACCTCTGAAGCTTAAATGCAAATACCAATAACAACCAAAGTATCACATAGCTCACAACACCAGTGTGCCACCCTACAACAGCCCCTAAGGCAAGACAACGTACTCAACACTTCAGTCATAGGTGACTCTATAGTCAGGCACACTGATGTCCCACTCTCCAGGCTGAACAAGGAGAAAATTACAGTCAGCTGCCTGTCTGTTGCCAGGATCTGCCACATAACACATGCACTCAAGTCACTCTATAACAAGTACAAATACGACTCTGTCATTTTTCATATAGGAGTGAATGACTTGAGACTTACCTCCCTGGACTATATGAAAAGAGACATGGAAGAGATCTCGGATCATGTGACCCAGGCAGGTATGACCCTAGCCCTGAGTAGCATCCTGCCTTCACCCAGAATGATCCACAGTATAAGGACAAAATGATTGACTTTAACAATTGGCTAAGCTTCTGGTGTCATTCAAAGGGGATCCAGTGTCTGTCTGCCGGGGATGACATGATCGACAAACCTTTGCTATAGATGTTCTGCAGCTGTCGCCCCTGGGATTCAGGTTACTGGCTAAGGCTCTTGCCACCCCTATAGTGCCTTTTTTGGGCAAGGCTCAAAGGACAAAACCACCACTGTAACAAGTACAAGTATGCAAAATTTGAAGGTAATGCTATTCCATGCTAGAAGTCTGAACCTCAAAATGCACTCTCTCGAGGCACTCCTAAAAATGGAGAACATCAATGTCTGTGCAGTAACCGAGACCTGGTTCAAGGTTCCAGACAGCATCCCTGCAGTACCAGGCTACAACTCTTACCACACTTTTCAGCCACCAAACCAGGACAGAAACACTAAAGGTGGAGTGTCCATATTCACCAAGGATATTCACAACTCCAGGCTAGTTGCCCAACACAATGCATCCAAAATTCTGCAGGTGCAACTAACACTAGTTAAGACTGCAATCCAAACTGTAACTTGCTACAGATACCCCACTATGCATTAAGATTCTCAACACCTTTCTAAACATACTGGAAAATATTAAGATACAACCAAACATCCTAATACTGGGTGATTTCAACTACCCTGTCATTAACTGGGAAAACTACTCATGTACCAACAACTTTGCCCAAAAGTTCTTGGACTTCATAAATTCCAATGCCCTAGATCAACTAATCCATAGTCCCACCAGGGGTTCCAATATCCTGGACCTGGTCATTACCAACATGGGAAATCGATGCTCGACAACAGTGGTCACTCCCTCATTGGTTAGGTCTGACCATAAGCTAATCAACTTTGATATCCACATCCCACTCCCCAGTAAGGAAACATCCATAAAAAACTTATCCAAGGCCAACTTCATGCTACTCAAGTCAGAAGTGACCGACATCATGACACCCATGCTGACAGGAACTGAAAGTTCAACTGCCGAATCCTACACTAAAGCACTGTACGAGCACATCCACTCATGCATGAATCGTGTCATCCCAAATAGAACCAAGATGCTCTCCTCCAAATAAAGGAAGCCAATCTGATAAACAAACTATACAACAGAAGGAAGAAACTGTTGCAGATAGGAAGAAAATCCCAGGATGCAAAAAAACTCCCTTACTAGCCTCAGTAAGAAGCTGAGATGCCTCAAAATCCACTAAAGGGAGTTACGAAAATAAAATTGTCAAAGATTCTGACGACAGCCACAAGGCATTCTATAGCTATGTCAAGAATCTAAATGGCAATCCTCAGATCTGCTCTGAGCTACAACAGAGTGGCATTAAATATTCTGATCCCAAGGACAGATAGATTCAGTGCCAACTTCACCCCCCCTTTCACCCTTAAAGGGCCCATTTCAATACAGAAAGATTGCCAAATTCCGGTAATCAGTCACGCAGGTAAGAACCTCACTCTCCAAAGCTAAGAATACAGCATCCATGGGATCAGATGACATCCCGGGCTGTGTACTACATGAACTACAAAATGAACTGGCACCTCACCTAAGTGTCATGTTTAATCATAGCCTCACCTAAGCCTTCGTGCCCACTAAGTGGTGCCACAGCTACAGTTATCCCACTCCACAAGGGGGGGATCCACCTTGGATCCTGGGAACTACTGTCCCATCAGTCTGACGAGCCTGATCTGCAAGGCCATGGAACGTATTGTCATGGAACTTATAAACAAAGACACTGGCAACCTTCAAACACTGGACCCCTCCCAGTTTGGGTTCGTGAAGGGCCGATCGTGTCTCCTGAACCTGATTGACTTCTTTGAATTAGTCTCCAGAGCCGTGGACAAGGGTAGTCCACACAGCCTATCTGGACCTCGCCAAGGCCTTCGACACCATTCCCCACTCTGGAATCATAGATAAACTTAGTAAGCTGGGCATAAATCCCTACGTCACTCAATGGGTTGCCAACTGGCTTACTGACAGAACCCACACTGTAAAAGTAGCCGACTCCAAATCCAGCTCCAGACAAGTGATAAGTGGAGAACCTCAGGGTTCAGTCCTGGGACCGCTCTTGTTTGGCATCTACTTCTCTGAAGTACAGGCCAACACTGAGGAACTGAGGGACTCTGGCTAACAAAGTTCGCAGATGACTGCAAACTGGGAGCCATTATTGACTTCCCAAATGATGTGGATATTCTACAAAAGGGCCTTACAGAAACAGATGCTTGGTGCCAGAGCCATGGGCTCAAGCTCAGTGCCAGGAAGTGTAACCATGTACCCATGAATTACCACATAGGTGGCAGTACACTAAACACCGAAAGTGTGATAAGAAACTTGGGAACACAGGTGGACAGTGGTCTCACCTTTGATAACCACATCACCACAACAATCAGGAAATCCTTCTATGTGGCACACCTCATCACTAAGGGCTTTTCATCCAGAAAAAAAAAGAGATCATTGTCCCACTGTACTCATCTCTCATTAGACCTATCAAAGAGTACAACCCCTCCATTTGTTATGTACCTCACGAGACATCTGCAGCAACTGGAAAGGCCGCAGAAACACCTCACTAAAAGAATCACAGGCCTAAAGCAGATGCCCTATGCTGATCGACTAAAAAAACTCCACCTATACTCTAGTCGCATATCATCTACTCAAAGGCGATTTCTGCTTAACATGCAAGGCCATGTCAAACCCAGAGCTGTTGGACATGCTACACTTAAAGAAATCCCAATCCATCAGAGCCACACGCTTCAGGGACCTAAACTTTGTCATCACAATAAACAAAACATGCTGGAGGGATAGTGTACTAACCCAGAGGCTGCACATGTCAAGCAGAGCGCCTCCTTGACCCTCTTCAAAAGGAACCTTGACGACTGGATGGATGATAGGAAATTTACCCCGGGGATCATGTCAGTCGCCCTGCTAGACAGGGGTCCAGGGAAGTAAATATTGTGGGAAGAAATAGCTAGGGAATTATTATGGCTAGGCTTGTATAGGCCCTAGGGCCGATAGCCTAGTACCAACCTATGAACATGTTAAATACTTCTGTACTGGGAAGTTGGAATATTTGGGGATTGTGTGTGTGTGTGTGTGTGTGTGTGTGTGTGTGTGTGTGTGTGTGTGTGTGTGTGTGTGTGTGTGTGTGTGTGTGTGGAAAAAGTTGTTTAGGATTTTTTTTCAGTTTTATTTAGGTATCAAGAGTAAATCCAGCGAGGTGAGGAATTGCATATAATAAGTAAGAAGAAAAAGGTTTGAATTTAAAAAATCCCATTGTGTATTTAGCATCTAAACATCTTTTTGGGTGTTAAGAAATATCAAGGAGAAGGAAGGTTGCTTGATAAGATAAGATTGGATGTTAAATATGGAAAAAATGAAAAGGAAAGAAAAGAAGCAAAAATGAACAGGATGAAAAATGATTATAGAGTGATACAAAAAATTAAGATTGATGAAGTTTAAAAAAGATAGGAAGGATAGTATAACATGGTCATGGAGAAATGTTATGTAATATATCCATTCAAGGATCATAAGGATGAGAATAAAAAAAACAATACAAAATAGAAGGGAAAGATTTGAATATTTTTACAAGGCTGGAGATTTTTTATGGAGTTTATTATTAGTTGGGTTGCTAGATGAGAGAGAAAATGTAAATACAGTACTGAAGAAGAAATGACAAAGCATTGTTTTAGGGATTGTAAGAAGACTGAATACGTTTTGAAAAAAATTGCAAAATAAATAGGAAGGTTTTCAAAATATAAACATGGATAGTATACTACTGTATAGGAAATGTGAACAAAAGTTGTAAAATTGACAGATGGGATAGGATATTGATGCTAACAGATTGTGTGTGTTGTGGAAAAAAATGAGATGAATTGCTGTATAATAAAAAGAATGATGATGTTTTGGCTGACATAAATGGATTTTTGTGGGAAAGGTATGGGAATAGAATGGAGTTTATGAAACTGAAGATGTAAGATATAAGATATTGAAATTATTTGTAAATGTAGATATTTTAGAAATGTAAATATAATGGAAGGGGTTTGATGATTTAACTCATTCCCTCCAGTGGAGCTCTTTTTAAAACACCTTTATTGAATTATCAGTTAAGACAAAGGCTAGTATATGTTATATAAAGTAAAACAAAACAGGTTAACATGTTTGAAGTTAAAACATTATGCATTACTTAAGTGGATATAAAAAGTTTACACACCACTGTTAAAATGCCAGGTTTTTGTGATATAAAAAAATGAGACCACAATAAATAATTTCAAAATTTTTCTCACCTTTAATGTGACCTATAACCTGTACAATTCAGTTGAAAAACAAATCTGTTAGGGTGAAAAATATATAAAATAAAAAATGTACAATAAGCTGGTTGCATAAGTGTGCACACCCTTAAACCAATACTTTGTTGAAGCACCTTTTGATTTAATTACAACATTCAGTCTTCTTGGTACACACCTGCCATCAATTAAAGAGACTCTGATTAACCCCAAGTAAAGTTCAGCTGTCCTAGTAGGATTTTCCTAACATTTACTCGGTTACCTGCTACAGCAAAAGTCATGGTTCAGAGAGCTTACAAAGCATCAAAGGATCAAATAATTGTTGAAAGGTACAAGTCAGGAGAAGGGCACAAAAAATTTCTACAGCATTGCATATACTGTGGAACACAGTGAAGACGGTCATCAAAAAGTGGAGAAAATATGGGACAACAGTGACGCTGCAAAGAACTGGACGTCCCTCCAAAACTGATAAAAAGACGAGACGAAAACTGGTGAGTGAGGCTGCCAAGAGACCTACAGCAACACTGAAGAAGCTGAAGGAATTTCTGGCAAATACTGTTTGCGTACTACGTGTGACAGCAATCTTCCGTATTCTCATTTTGTCTAGGCTGTGGGGTAGGGTTGCAAGACGGAAGCCTTTTCTTATACAGAAAAAGATCCAGGCCTGACTAAAATCTGCAAAACAATACATAGTCTCCCAGAAGCATGAGGGAAAATGTGTTATCTCAGATGAAACTAAAGAGGACCAGCCACGACTAGGTGTATAACAACTTTAATAAAGAGTAAGCGCTTTTACGGCCAGCACGGCCACTTCTTCAGACTCAAATACAGTAAAATCACACTTTCAGTATTTAAAAGATGTTCAAACCAATCAAAAGTAATGATTAATCAGTGAATTAACATTCCAAATAATTTAAAAAGACCTTCAAGCAATATCACTCTAAAAATACAAGGAAAGAAACCTATTCACAAGTTGAGACTGCAATCAATTGAAACAGTATCAGCAAAACACATTATTGCAAAACATAAAACTATATGAAAACACACACATACACACACACACACACACACATGCATATATAAAAAATATATCATCATCATCTTTCAGCTTTTCCCGTTAGGGGTCGCCACAATGGATCATCTCTTTCCATTTCTTCCTATCCTCTGCATCTTGCTCTGTCACACCAACCGCCTGCATGTCCTCTCTCACCACGTCCATAAACCTTATCTTAGGCCTTCCTCTTTTCCTCTTACCTGGCAGCTCCATCCTTAGCATCTTTTTCCCAATATACCCATCATCCCTCCTCAGCACATGTCCAAACCAACGCAATCTCGTCTTTCTTGCTTTGTCTCCAAACTGTCCAACATGAGCTGACCCTCTAATATACTGATTCCTAATCATATCCATCCTAGTCACACCGAGTGCAAATCTTAACATCTTTAACTCTGCCACATCCAGCTCTGACTCCTGCCTTTTTGTCAATGCCACTGTCTCCAACCCATGTAACATAGCTGATCTCACTACCCTCTTGTAGACCTTCCCTTTCTATTTTACTGGTATCCGTCTGTCACAAATCACTCCTGACACTCTTCTCCACCCATTCCACCCTGCCTGTACTCTCTTCTTCACCTCTCTTCCACATTCACCATTACTCTGAACTGTTGATCCCAAGTACTTAAACTCGTCCACCTTTACCAACTCTACTCCCTGCATCCTCACCATTCCTCTACCCTCCCTCTCATTTACACACATATATTTTGTCTTAGCCCTGCTGACCTTCATTCCTCTGCTCTCTAGAGCATATCTCCACCTCTCCAGAGTCTCCTCAACCTGATTCCTACTCTCACTACAGATCACAATGTCATCTGCAAACATCATAGTCCACGGGGCCTCCTGTCTGATCTCGTCTGTCAACCTGTCCGTCACCACTGCAAATAAGAAAGGACTCAGAGCTGATCCTTGATGTAATCCCACCTCCACCTTAAATGGATCTGTCACTCCCACTGCAGTCCTCACCACTGTCACACTACCCTCGTTCATATTCTGTACCACTCTTACATACTTCTCTGCCACTCCCGACTTCCTCATACAATACCTCAACTCTTCTCTAGGCACCCTGTCATATGCTTCAAACAAGTCTACAAAGACGCAATGCAACTCCTTATGACCTTCTCTGTATTTCTCCAATAAAACTCTCAGAGCAAACATTGCATCTGTAGTGCTCTTTCCTGGCATGAAACCATACAGCTGATCACTAATCATCACCTCCCTTCTTAACCTAGTTTCTACTACTCTTTCCCATAACTTCAAGATGTGACTGATCAATTTTATCCTTCTGTAGTTACTGCAGCTCTGCACATCACCCTTATTCTTAAAGATAGGTATCAAAACACTTTTTCTCCACTCCTCAGGCATCCTCTGACTTTCCAAAATTTCATTAAACAATCTAGTTAAGGCCCTTTAGAAAATCAGCTTCGGTGAATATATTTTTACATGTTACGAGTATGCATCCTAGTCATTTATTGCATGCTTTACCTTTTGGTGAATTTAAAAGAATTTATGAACATACAAGTGATGTAGAAGAAAAAACTTATGAATTGAATAAAGTTATGTCTAGGTTGAGTGAAAGGGGTTATGATAAGGCATATTTATTGAGATGTAAAAACAAACTACTTGGGAATAATATTGGTGAACCATTTACTTTATTTAGAAGGATTGAATCTAGGGGTAGGACATATGTTACTAGAAAGACTGATGATGAGGAAAAGTTTTTTATGTTACTAGATTTTCTTCTTTTTCTGATGAATTGATTAAATTAGTGAGAAGGCATTGGCATATTATTTGTGAAGATGAATCTATTGTTTTTTTGTTTCCTAAATATGTTACGTTTTCTTTCAAGAGAGGAAAGAATTTGAAAGAATTATTAAACTACAATTTTATTGAGAGGAACAATAGCCTTTTATCATTAGGTAATTTTTCATGTGGTAGTTGTAGTATTTTGTAGTAAGGTTAATAATTTGAATATTATTAATGGTGTTAATTTTGTTCCTAAATTTTATTTCAACTGCAAATCAACGGGGGTGGTCTATATTTTAGGCTGTTCATGTAATGATGTTTGGTATATAGGACAGACCAAATGTATGGTTAGGGTTTGTATTTTGGAACATTTAAAATACATTAGAAGGATTAATTTGGCTAGTCCTGTTGCCAAATGCTTTCATGATGTACATGATAATTCTCCCAATAGTTTGAAATTTTGTGTTCTTGGAAAGCCCTTCCTTTCTAGAGGGGGTGATATTGTAGCTAAATTATTGGAATTAGAAACAAGAATGATTTTGAACTTTAAGACTTTAAAGCCCTTTGGTATGAATCAGGAGTTAGGTATTTAATTTAGTATACAGATTGTAATACTAATATATATTAATTTAAGTAAGTTTGATATTTATTGTAAGTTAATATTGTTCACTTTAAATGTTTAAATGCTGTTATGCTTAATTGTTTGATGTGTTCATTAATTGAACAGTGGCAGCTGTGCTTTGATGTGTGTGTGTGTATATATATATATATATATATATATATATATATATATATATATATATATTTGAAGTTAGAATGAACTGTGATCCATGAATGCGAATTGCCGAGATACCAGATCGTTGTGAATAAAAGACACTGCTGGTTAAGTGCTGGTTATTGTTTCTTCACTAATCATCACCTCCCTTCTTAACCTAGCTTCTACTACTCTTTCCCATAACTTCAAACTGTGACTGATCAATTTTATCCCTATCTGCAAATCACCGTTATTCTTAAAGATAGGTACCAAAACACTTTTTCTCCACTCCTCAGGCATCCTCTGACTTTCCAAAATTTCATTAAATAATCTAGTGAAAAATTCCACTACCATTTCTCCTAAGCACCTCCATGCTTCCATTGGTATGTCATCTGGGCCAACAGCCTTTCCATTCTTCATCCTCTTCATAGCTGTCCTTAACTTCCTCCTTGCTAATCTGTTTCACTTCCTGATTCACTATCCCCACATCATCAAACCTTCTCTCTCTCATTCTCTTTCATCAGCCTCTCAAAATACTCTTTCCATCTACTCAACACACTCTCCTCTCTTGTGAGTACCTTTCCCTCACTATCCTTTATCACCCTTACTTGCTGCACATCTTTCCCAGCTCTGTCCCTCTGTCTAGCCAATTGGTACAGGTCCTTTTCTCCCTCTTTAGTGTCCAATCTCTCATACAACTCTCCATATGCCTTATCCTTAGCTTTCGCCACCTCTCTCTTTGCCATGCGCCTCATCTCCTTATACTCATGTCTACTTTCTTCATCTCTTTGACAATCCCAGTTCTTCTTCGCCAGCCTCTTCCTCTGTATACTCTCCTGTACCTCCTCATTCCACCACCAGGTCTCCTTGTCCTCCTTCCTCTGTCCAGATGTCACACCAAGCACCTTTCTAGCAGTCTCCCTTACTAGTTCTGCTGTAGTTACCCAGCTATTCGGTAACTCTCCACTGCCTGCCAGTGCCTGTCTTAACTCTTTCCTAAACTCCACTTCACAATCACCCTTTTTTAACTTCCACCATTTAATCCTTGGCACTGCTTTCACACTCCTCCTCTTCTTGATCACCAGCGTCATCCTACAGACCACCATTCTATGCTGCTTAACTACACTTTCCCCTGCCACCACTTTACAGTCTCCAATCTCCTTCAGACTGGCCCTCCTACATAGGATATAGTGTATTAAAAGGTATATGAAAAATATAATATAGATAAAATCACCTAAAATAATAGTGAGGCGTGTGCGTGCTCGTAAAGCTAGTTTAATGGAGACAGCATCATTGATGCTTGGTGCCTTATCTGCATTAAAATATATAATCCATTTAAGTCTGGCTAACTCTGTCAAAGTCTTGATGTATCTTTTACACTTTCAAGTATTAAAAACCTAAACTCATGTCTTACACCATATTTCCTATTATGCTTAGCTAGTGTATTGCTGTCTATATTATTTCTAATTATCCCTTAAGTGTTCCTGAATGCACTCCCTTAGGGTTCGATTCATCTTACCTATGTAAAATGCATCACATTCCACACAGAAACTATAGCAGACAACATTCCTAGTAGAACAATCTGCATATAAGTTATGTCCTAAGACTGTACTTTTGTATGTGGGTAGGAATGGTGGGCCTGCATATACAGAACTGTAAGCACTACAATTCCTGCATGGATATGTACCTTGTCTTTGCGATCTAACTAATTGTTTAATAACTCCTATCCTATAACAAAGTTGTATCCTCAAAGGCATATTATTTTTAAAAGAAAATAAAGGAGTTTCACTAATAAATTCTGTCAAGTCTTTTGACGCTTTTAAAATATTCCAGTTCCTTTTGACACCATCGCAAACCAAATTCACCTTACTAGAATAGGTCATTTGGACCTAACATATTTATTACTATTGTCAGTGGAGGGCACTCTCTCATCCCTATTGTGTTCAGAGAAGTAGGGTCTACCGTTTGTCTCTCTTTCTATTAGAAGTTGAGTGACATGATCATCTCTCCCTCTCTGAGTATCCTCTGTCTAAAAAATTACTTCTGAGATCAAATGCTCTAATCAGAGTTCTCCTCATTATGTAGCCTCATGACTCGTAAACCTTGCCCTTTCAGGACATTCGTAGGTACATGTCTAGGATGCATCCTGCTCTTGCAGAGCAATGAATTTTTCCTGGTTGGTTTCCTATAAAGACTTGTCCTTAAATTCCCAGTCCCTGTCTTTTTTTACTGTTACTTCAAGGAAATCAATTTGCTGTCTAGAGAATTTAAATATAAATTTAAGGAAAGGTGTAGTACTGCTAAGATACTCTACAAAATCTAGTAGAAAATCTTCTGAGCCATTCCAAAGAAAAAAAAATATCATCTACAAACCTAACATATCAAAATAAGAAATATGTGTACTTATTACGTAAAACGCACATCTCTTCCCACTGAAGCAACACCAAATTGGCATAGCTATTCGCACAAGCTGTGCCCATAGCTGCACCAATTTTCTGTAAAAAGTAACTATCCTTAAAAACAAAAACATTGTTCTCTAAAACAATTTCTAAAATGGCACACACAAGATCAGTCTATCAGAAGTTAGACATTTTATAGTGATTAAATACTCCCTAATGCTCTCTACCCCCCATACATTAGGAATTACAGTAAGGAGTGACTCAACATCCATAGTTTTAAATAAATAATTATCGACATGTAAGTCCTTATTGACAGCATAAAAATCATTAAAGAACATTTTTGTATCCCTCAACACAGTCTGATTAGCCTTCAGTACAGGGCGTAAAGTTTTATCAATAAATATAGACGGGTTCAGTTACCCAGCCTTTGCCTGAAACTCTAGGTCTAATAGGTGGACAACTCAAATTTCTATCTACCTTTGGTAGACCATAAAGTATCGGAACCACAGGATTCAAAACATTGAAATACTTGAACAGCTCTTCTGATACCATATTAGTCATGAGTAGGTCAAAAACCAAAAACTAAACCTTTTCCATAATACCTTGTACAGTCCTTTCAGAGACCTTTATATAAGTCTCCACATCTTTCAACATTTTAGTCATTTGTGTATAGTAGAAAGTTTTGTTCATTAACTACTATACCCCCTCCTTTATCTGCAGGCCTGATTTCCAATGCATTCAGCCCTTTTAAATCTGCCAAAGCTCTTTGTTCTTCTAGAGTTCGATTGTAAATAACATTGCCAGGATTAAGTTCAAAACAGCATCCAATATATTTTTCACAAACCATGGCAAAAGCCTCAATTGCTGAGGGTAGTTTAGGAACAAAAGGGCTCTGTTTCCTGTAGACTGCATTACTATGAGAATTACTCTGCCCTGGAAATAAAGTTTTTAATGTCAGAGTCCTAGCAAACATCCTAAGATCTAAGAGTACGTCAGCTAGGCCCGACTTTCTAGCCTGAATAAAGAAGAGACCCTTATTAAGTAATGAAAGTTGTGCTTCAGATAGGGTAAATGAAGAAATATTTAACACTAAGCCGTTCACTGTCTGCTCCATGTTACTGGGCCATTCCATCCTCTCTCCCCTCCATTCTATTGTTGAAAATGTGTTATGGTTTGATGAGACCAAGGTTGAACTTTTTGGCCACAATTCCAAAAGGTACCTTTGACGCAAAAGCAAAACTTAGCAAAAGAACACCATCCCCATGATGAGGCATGGTCCTGGCAGTATCATGCTTTAGGGTTGCTTTTCATCAACTGGAACTGGGGCTTTTTAGTCAAGGTGGAGGGAATTATGAACCGTTCCAAATACCAGTCACTTTTGGCCCAAAACCTTCAGGCATCTGCTGTAAAGATGAAGAGGAATTTCACATTTCAACACGACAATGACTCCAAGCATACATCCAAATCAACAAAAGAATGGCTTCACCAGAAGGCAATTAAACTTTTGGAATGGCCTAGCCAGACCCCAGACCTAAATCCAATAGAACATCTGTGGGGTGACCTGAAGAGGGCTTGTGCACAACATAGTTGCCCTTGCAATCTGACAGATTTGGAGTGCTTTTGCAAGGAAGAGTGGGCAAATAGTGCTAAGTCAAGATGTACCATGCTGATAGACTCCTACCCAAGAAGACTGAATGCTGTAATTAAATCTCCTACCCAAGAAGACTGAATGCTGTAATTAAATCAAAAGGTGCTTCAACAAATTATTACTTTGAGGGTGTGCACACTTATGCAACAAGCTTATTGTAAGTTTTATATTTTTCCTCAACAGATTTGTTTTTCAGTTTAACTATACAGGTAATAGGTCACATTAAAGGTGGGAAAAGTTTTGAAATTATTTATTGTGGTCTCATTTTTTATATCACAAAAACCTGGCATTTCAATAGGGGTCTTTAAACTATTTATACCCACTGTACATACTTGTATACAGTTATCATCAATCCAGCATTAGATAAATTGCTCAGTTACTGTCTTGCCTTAAACCTTATACCTCCTCCAAAACATTATTCTGCATGTGCTGTCAGTTTTCTTTTTTCTATGTAGTTTGCTCCTGTCCTTTTCTAAAGCTCTCACTTCCAGTTCTTTGTTTCCCTCTGTTCCAATATTCATTACTTCAAATGTAGTTTGTTTAGATTATGATTTCCATTTTCTAGTAACTGCCTTTTTGGCAAACACCGTAATTAAACTTAACAAAGCCATACTTATGTCTAGGCAAGTCAGATCCTGAATCCCAGCTAAAAAAAAATATTTCCTTAGTTACACCCATTTGCTCACCTAATATTTCTAACACAGTACTCTGTAGGAAATTTTTAAAGGCTGCCAACTTATTACATCCCCAAAACATAAGTCACCAGTTACCAATTTTTCTCCATCACACCTCCAACATTTTTATCTACATGAGGAAAATTTAGTCTGCTTGTGGTATAATTATACCTATGCACATGCAAAGATCCTAAATCTTCTAGACTTTGTTGCATATGTGGGTGTATGTTCTCCCATTGTTTCATTGTGAATTGCTTATCCAGTCTCTTCCCAATCTTTTCTGACTTCATTTGATTTGAATAGTTATAGTGCAGTATTTTATATGCCATACACAATATCCCTTTTTTAACATCAGCTTCTGTTTTAGATTCAGCTGTCTTCCACTTAGGATTCCCCTATCCCTTTCTCTTTGCCTGTACTCTATCAGACCCTGGTAGGGAAGACCGTCTTCAGCCTGCAGTCCAAATGTCTTTTTGGCCTCTTCCCCTTCTTCTATCTTTCCCTCTGTAGTTATTTGCTCCCAGTCTTTAGTTCCTTTGCCAGTTTTCTCCAGTAAATTCCATTCCCCTCTTGTCTGTTCTCTGTACCACTAATTGCAGTCATCCCTATCAGCAGAATTTTTTTTTCTATTCTTGCATTGACTTAGTTCTCAGAATGCTTTCTGCTACTTTCTGAATATAATATTCTTTATGGCGGCTGTTGTTCTCATTAAAGAACTGCATCCACAATCCCACTCTCTCTCCTTATCCCCCTCCCCCGCTTCATCATCATCCCTTTCCACTTTGGATTGTAGTTTTCTGCTTGTGTTATGCATTTGAGCCTTAAATCTGTAACTGTAAAATGTCCCTTCAGATCAGGGCATCTTAACCATTGTGTACCATTGGAAGAATCGACTAATCCCACTTGACCCTTGTCCTCTTCCCCTCCCTGATAAAGTACTTCAACTCTTGATTAATTACTACCCACAACTTCTCTGGTTGATAAAAATGTGCCTGAAATGTATGTATAACTGAAGTACTAAAAACATTTTCACTGCTTGTTGCTTGCTATCTATATCCATAAACAACAGCTTTTAGTTTCTCATTTTTTTGTATTATCTTTTGTTTAGTCATTTCCTACATATCCTTAGCTGCCATAACAGAATCCTTTCTAACATATATATATATATATATATATATATATATATATATATATAAATATATATATCTATATATGTATATATACACACCTCGTATAGTGCCTCCATAAATAATGGGCTTTGCCAAACCATTTCATGTGTAGGTTCATAGTTTACAGCTATAGCCTTTGTTTTGCCTTCATTGGTTGTATATCCCCAAAAAACTTGAAATTGTCTCAGAATGTTCTGTAACACTGAGATGTCCTTTTCTGGTTTTATTAGGTACAAAATAATATCTGCACATAAAGCCATCTTTTCACGATTACTGTACCAATTATATCCTTGCATTTCTGAGTCCATTATGTTATTGCCAATGGTTCTAAATATAATGCAAATAACTAAGAGGGAAATAGGACACCCTTGCCTTGTTCCTCTTTTCAGATACAACTTAGAGAGGAATCCTCCCACTTTAATTTTTGCCTCCGATCCCACATATATCCTCCTAATTAACTTTATTATTTTATCAGGGAATGCAAATGCTTCCCTTGCCCTACTCATAAAATCCCAAATGCTTTCTCTGCATCACGATCCACAGATAGCAGTATTTTCTTATATTTTGCATCCTTCTGGATCATCATTGTTCTATTAATGTTGTCAAATGTATGCCTCCCCTCCACAAAACCCCATTGAGCTGTATCTATCAATTTTGTCAATACCTTTTTGATTTTTTGGCTTTTAGATACCTAAACACTTTATAGTCATGGTATAAAATTGAAATGGGGCTATATAAAGCTAGGTCTGATAGGTCTTTGCCATCACTGGGTATTGCATCCACCACAGCTTTCTTCCAGGGTGTTGATGCTTCCCCTCATTTTAAACATTTTAAAATACCATTAAAAAAAGAAACTTACAGATCTTTTACGACTTTCTCCCCTCTTAGTTTCCGAACTACCACAGGAATACCATCTATTCCTGGAGATCTTCCTGCAGATTGACTGTATGTCACCATTTTTTATCTCATTTCCTCCTATCTTAACTGTTAATTGTTGCACCTCATCTACCTCTAAACTTGGCATATTTTAGTCTTCCATAAATATTTCCGTTTGTACTTCTTCTTGATTTCCACATTCCCCTGCTTTATACAAATTTTAATTAAATTTCCAAAATATCTCTGATACCTCTAATTGCTGGTTATTTTTCTTGTTATAGGGTCCCTAAGTATAGAACAGTGTGCTGTGTTATGCTTTCCGTACTTTGTCAGCCACTGTAGTTTGAGGAACTTTCCAAGTTGGGGGGTGGGGGTGGTAGTATTAAACTAGTACTGAGCATTTGTAACAAGTAAGCTGTAGAATGTGCATGCGGAAGCAGCTACGTCAGTTATAGAATAAATTATCTGTTAAACTGCCATCATGCCTTCAGTTATCATTCAACATGGTGTCAGAAGCTGGATTCAAAGTCATTTTAGTCTCGCAAAGTATAACGAAGTGCCAGAAGCCGTTTTATTCTTTCAAAGTGCAACAGAATGTCCAAAGTTATGCAAATCTCTTCAAACTGCAACGGACAAGTGCAGTAAGTCGCATAAGCCTCTCCATGGTGCAGCGTATGTCTAAAGTGCTACAGGTACTTGCATTTACTGTTATGGCATATCGAATTAGTTTCATAAACTGAAAGTATATAAGGTGTTTAGATTTAATTTATAGGCATGTCAGATGAATTTTGCAGACCTGAACCTTTGGTGTTTGGCAATGTTGCAGAGAACTGGCGTGTCTGAACAAGAATATATTTTCATAGTGGCTGCACATTCTGATAAAGATTCACGCACCCGAGCATTTATATTTTTCAATTTGGCTGGCTCAGAGGCCGTTGAGCAAGAATGACCCTTTGTATGTGCATCTGCTGTGTATGTGGGTGAGGGAGAAAAATCGCCATATTATTACTCAAACAGAAACATGGGAAAACCCAGACTGTTTAAAATGTAAATTAAAGGAACTGTGTAACCCTCAGACTAATATAATGATGGAAAGGCATACATTTAATAACCCAAGACAGATGTGCAGAACGTGAAGATGATACAACTAGTAAAAATAATAAAACTCCACGTTGACCTAAGCACGAAGCTATGAGATGATAAAATCAAATTTATTACAAAACAAACCACAAGGTAGTTAAGCTCTTTCGTCCTCCACTAGGACTTCTTCAGAGCTAAAGTTTTACTGTGTCCATTCACCATAAATAAGACAAGCAATTAAAAGGCAATTAAAAAATTATTGAGTTGAGAAAAAAAATCAGTAACCTAATGTAGTTAAGCTGGTAACATATAGTATGAACAAAAGAACAACTTTTAAGGAATTTTATATACATTAACCCCTGACTTAAAACCAATAAAAAATAAAAATCATAGTTTTGCAGACCTCAACTTGAGGTTAATGGACACAAGATCATTTAATCCTGGTTTAGTTGTGGCATCCAATCTAAGTTGCCAGAGGAGTTCCTTGTACTTGTGTCTGTTTTCCCAGGCACCCCCTCTGACATCATGTGGCACTGTTTCCAATATGTCAAAAACAAATTTCTTAAAACCAGTGCATATTAAAGAATGCCTAAATAAGGCATTGTTGTAATTACCTTTTCTCTAATAGTGGACGGGTTGACAAGTGATATATTTTGACCTCACTTCTGTGCTGGTTGGTTTCTCCGGTTTGGGAGTTTACCACCTTTCAGCCTCCACAGTGTTATTGGTATTACAATTTTTTTTTTTTTTTTTTTTGAAAATGCCGCTCCAGCTTTCTATCCTTTGTCGAATACATCTTGTAAATCCTTCCGGTTGTGGATCATACCATTGTCAGAGGTAACGGAGGGAGAGGTACAGCAATTAACGCAGAGTGGATCTGTTGGTTGACTTACTCAACTTTTGGACTTGTTAACCCAACGGGTGAATTTTTATTGGTTAAAGTCCAAGGTTAATGTATATAAAATTCCTTAAGTTTTCCTTTTGTTCCTACTACATGTTACCAGCTTAACTATGTTAGGTTAGTGATTATTCAGTTGAGATAAAAAAACAAACTATTTTTTAATTGCCTTTTAATTTATTGTCCTATTTATGGTGACTGGACTCAGTAAAACTTAAGTTTTGAAGAAGTCCTAGTGGAGGACAAAAGTACTTAACTACCTTGTGGTTTATGTTGTAATAAATTTGATTTTTGTTACCTCATAGCTTCGTGCTTGTGTCAACATGGACTTTTATTATTTTTACTAGGCATGAATTTAACACAGGGAATCAAAAGCATGGTAAAACTATTGAAGCATATGTTCATAGGTGTATACTAGCCCTGGGTCCTTTACAAGCCTAGCCATAGGATTACCCTGGCAAAGTGCCACCTGACCTTAGTTCCCAGTGCCTCTGTCGAGTAGAGCCACTGGAGTTATCCCCTGGGTGAATTTTCTGTTTCCCATCCACTCATCAAAATTTCTCTTGAAGAGGGTCAGCAAGGTGCTCTGCTTGACATGTATGGGAAGTCTGTTCCATAGCATGGACAGTCTCTGGGTTATGAACCTGTCCCTCCAGCATGTTCTGTTAGTTGTAGTAGTGAGGTTGAGGTCTCTGGAGCATGTGGTGCATAGGGATTGGGTTTTCTTTAGATGGAGGATTTCTAACAGAGCTGGGTCAGACATGGGTTTGTAAGTCAAGCAGAGATTGCCTCTAAGTGGTTTATATGAGACAGAGAATAGTTGGAGTTATTTGAGTCTGTCCATATAGGACAAGTGTTTAAGGCCTAGGATCCTCTTTGTGAGGTACTTTTGCAGCCTCTCCAGTTGTTGCAGGTGTCTAGTGAGGTACATGCCAAATGGGGGATTGTACTCTATGATAATGAGGGAAGAATAGAGGGAGACAGTGACCTCTTTCTTCCTGGATGCAAAATCCTTAATAATGAGATGTAAAACATAGAAAGACTTTCTGACCACAGTGGCAATGTGGTGATCAAAAGAGAGGTTGCTGTCAGCCAGTGTTCCCAGATCTCTTATAACACCTTCTGTGTTCAATGGCTTACCTTCAATTTTGGTAAGTCATGGGAACTGGGTTTTTCCCAAAGGGAAAAGCGACACATTTTTTGGCTTTGAGCTTAAGGCCATCGTTCTGACACCAGTTGTTGGTCTCAGTGAGGCCTTTCTGTAGGATGTCAACATCACTTGGGGAGTTTATAATGGCTCCCAACTTGCAATCATCTGCAAACTTTGTCAGCCAGAGTCCCTTCATGTTGGCCTGGACTTCAGAGAAGTAGATACCAAACAGGAGAGGACCCAGGACTGAACCCTGTGGGACTCCAGTCGTGACTAGTCGGCAGTCTGATTTGGAGTCAGCTACTTTCACACTGGGTTCTATCTGTGAGCCAGTTTGCAACCCACCTAGTGATATAGGGGTTGATGCCAAGCTTAGTGAGTTTTTCTATGATTCCTGAGTGGGGAATGGTATCAAAAGCCTTGGCCAGATCAAGGTAGGCTGTATGAACCACTTTGCCTTCATCCACAGCTCTGCTGACTGACTCAAATAAGTTGACCAAGTTGAGCAGGCATGATCTACCCTTCACAAAACTGATTTATGGAATAAAGCAAAAACATGTACATTTGGGGACTTGCGAGATGATTTAATAAAATACTGTCTTTTGTGTGGTATAAATAATGATATAGTGAGGAAAATTCTACTGTGTGATAGTGAATTAACACTGAGCAAAGCTATTGAAGTTTGCCAGATACCTGAGCTCACAGAAAAACGTATGAATATGCTTGCAGTGGCAGTTACTGCAAATGTCGATAGTGTGCAACAGAAATTTAAGACAACTAAGCCTCATGTGTGCAAACCAAAAAGTTTTACCTCAGTAACTCCTATTCTTATTTGTCGCAGTTGTGGGGGGCAGTCATGGATACAAATGAGAAAAGTGTTTAGCTTATAGTCGGCAGTGTCACAAATGCAAAAAGTGGAATCATTTCAAAAGTTTTGCATATCAGCACTGGCTAATAGTAAGATTAATCCGAAGTAAGTAGTGAATCAAATCGAGACTATGACAAGCTGGAATGGCAGTGATTAATCTTTTTATGTTGATGGTGTTTCTCTGGTTGGTTTAACAGTTAACAGAGTTAATTCAAGTGTATCAGCAAAGAGGGAAATATTCTGTACAGTGCAAATTAATGGGAAACCAATAGAGCTCAAAGTGGATATCAGATTCAAATGCAGTGTCATGTCAGTAAAAGCTTATGCAAAAGTAAAAGCTGGGAGAGTATTTTGTCTCCATGAAGTGTACAGAGTTAAGTTGCTTATGGTGGTGAAGAAATTCACACAGATGGCACTGTAGTCCTTTCTTGCCATTTTGCAGGCAACAACTATAGTTTCATAGGTGTGTGTACTAAGCTAATGGCCCTGGAGCCTTTAGAAGCCTAGCCCATAGGATTACCCTGGCATCGTGCCACCCGACCTTAGTTATTTATATATATATATATATATATATATATATATATATATATATATATATATATATATATATATATATATATATATACACAAATAGTTATTTGTATAGCCACACTCCCCCACCACCACCACACATACACAATATGTGTGTAATAGTAGTACTTCAGATACTTTTGAAGATCAATTCACACTTTTAGTCTCTTACTCTTATTATAAAAAAACAGGATTTTGGGAAAGTGATTACTTATTTTTAATGTTGGAAAGTATTTGAAAGACATACATTTTCTAGCACAACATGTGTCCAGTATAAGTCTTGACTTGAAATTCTGTGTAGTTCGCAGAGATGTACAGTCATTCCTAGGCCTCAAAGACAGCCTACATATGGGTTTGATTTTGCTCAGTAAAGAAGTTCATCATTTAAATACGAATGAAAATGATAGTTTTTCACAACATATTTGAAAGCGTATGCTGATGTCTTCACAGATAAACTTGGTAAGCTACCAGTTACATATTCCATGAAGCTGAAACATGAGATAAACCCAGTCTTTCAAACAACACAAAAGATTCCAGTAGCAATGCAGAGTAAAGTTAAAGCAGAGTGAGACAGAATGGTAAATTCTGGTGGTCTCACTCCTGTGTCAGAACCTACTGAATGGGTATTGTCTATGGCAGTAACCCATAAGAAATGCTCAGATGATATTCAAATGTGTGTCAATGCTCGTGACTTAAATAAAGCATCCTCATCACCCAGTGTGTACAGTAGAGGAGGTAGCAGCATTAATGCCAAATTCCACTGTTTTCTCAGTTCTATTTGCCAAGAACTCCCTTGGGCAAATTTCATTGGATCACAAGTAGTCTTTATTAATGACTTTTAGCACACCATTTGGAAGATATAGATTTTTGCGGATTCCATTTGGGATCAGTTCTGCCAGCAAAGTTTTCCAACATGCCATGGAACAAATATTTGCTGGATATCCTTGTGCCATTATAGTTGATAACATTATTGTTGGAGGCAATGAAGAAAAGTAACATAACAGAAACCTCAGGAACGTTCTAGATCTTGCACATGAGGTCAACCTCTAGCTGAATCCTTTGAAATGTCAGTTCAAATTGAAAGAAGTTGCCTATGTTGGTGACATGTTCACAAGTTCAGGCCTTACAACCTGATCCATCGAAGGTAACTGCAATGAATGAAATGCCAGTTCCAGAGAATGTCACATCCCTACAGTGTTTTACTGGGTATGATTAACTATTTGGAAAAGTTTATTCCTAATCTTAGTGAACTTTCTGCACGTTACGTGAGTTAACATGCAAAGATATAAAATGGACTTAGTATAAACAGCATCAAGAAGCATTTGGTACTTTGAAAAAGCGAATTTCCAGTCTGCCTGCACTGAGATATTATGATGGTCATAAACCAGTGACTCTCACTTGTGATGCTTCATAAAATGGACTTGGCATTCCAGTTGGATATGCATCTGACTCAAACAGAAATGCAATATGCAGAAGTAGTAAAAGAGCTTCTTCCAGTTGTGTTTGCATGTTCCAAATTCAGTGACTATATATATGGGAGGCCAATGCAAATTGAAACACATTCACATTCGGCCATTGGTAAAGATTTTGAACAAACCAATACATGTTGCTCCAGCAAGATTGCAGTGTATGATGTTAACATTGCAAAAATACAATTTCAGTATTGTCTACAACAAAGGTAAACACATGTATCTTGCAGATGCTTTGTCTCGAACACCCAGAAAGACGTCCAAGCAGCATTAAAATGAGGCAGCAGATGTTGATGTTATGGAAGTAAAATGCCTTTCATCATCACGGCTTGATGACTTAAAAAAACATACTGCTGAAGACCCAATTTCTCAAAGACTGTGTAACGTTATTAAAGAAAGGATGGCCAACACATCAGACAAGTTTGCCAACTGAACTTCAACAGTATTTCCCATACAGAGATGAACTCATTGTGGAAGATGGTATCATTATGAAAGGTCCGAAAGTGGTATTTCCTGATTCATTGCAAAAGGAATACATAACAGTCCTGCACAGAGGTTACCTAAGCACTGAATTAACTAAAAGTATAGCAAGAGGTATTGTATTGTGTTTTGGCCCTCGATGTCCAAAGATATTGAAAGAGAGACACTTTCTTGTTCAGACTGCAACAGTAGTAAACCACATCAGCAGAAAGAACCTATACAGCTGCACTCATTCCTTGATTTACCATGGTCCACAGTTGCTGTAGATATTTTCAAATGGAATGGTCAACACTATCTGGTACTAGTTGACTAATACTCTGGTTGGTTCAAAGTTGAATTACTTCATAACTTATTGTCTGTCACAGTGATCACGAAACTAAGAGACATTTCTCAATTCATGAAAGTCCACTTAAGGTCATATCGGGTAACAGTACACAATTTACCACTCAAAGTTTTAAAGAATTTGCTAGATCTTGGGACTTCATTCATGTAACTAGTAGTCCAGAATATCCACAAGCTAATGGCTTAGTTGAACATGCAGCTTGTAGTGCAAAGAATTTGATGGAAAAGTCCAAATAGGAAGGAACTGATGTATTTCTTCTTTTACTGAATCTTCGAAACATTGCTCTTTACCAGACTCTTGGTTCACCTGCTCCAAGACTGATGTCCAGACAAACACAAACAACTCTTCCAATTCACAGATGGCTATTAGTGCCAATTGCAAAGAGCAATGAGGTAGTCAAAGCTTAACTATCAAAAAACGTTATTTGCAAAAGGTATACTATGACAAAACCAGTAAACCTCTTTAACCATTATCACAAGGTGAAGTTGTCTGAATGCAAACTTAAAAAAATCATAATAACATGAGAATTGTAAGACATTTGTGTTGAACCAAGGTCTTACATAATTAAATCCGAAGGTGCTGATTACAGAAGAAATAGCAGACACATTTTGCCTGTCCCAGAACCGAAGCCACAACAAACTTTGTACCAGTGGTTCCAGTTCTTGACTAAATTCCTAACTGATCAAGTTCCGGAAAGTGAACAAGCCTTGTTTGTATAATTCTGATATACCAAATGATTCTGTGTCAAATAAATCTCTTGAGACACTGTATTTCTAATAATACTCAAAATTTATATGTGACAAGGGCAGGAAGAGTCTGCAGACCTAATCTTAGATATGTACATTAAATTGCATTTATAGTCAGGTAGCCAGTGTTGAATTTGTTTATACAATGTCTAATTCTTGAACGTGTCTCAAGAAATGTCAATGCAGATATGTGCATGTATTTACAATGGGCACAAAGTAAAGGGGGGAGGATGTTGAACAATGTGCTGTGCTATGCTTTTTGTACCTTGTCAGCCACTGTAGTTTAAGGAACTTTCCATGTTGGGGGTGATGGTATTAAACTAGTCGTACTGGGTATGTGTAACAATTGAAATATAGAATGTGCATGCAGAAGCAGCTGTATCGGGTGTACAATAAAAATATCTGTTAAACTGCCATCGTGCCTTCACTCGTCATTCAACATTAAGTTTGTCAACAATCCTTTCTACTTTCTTTTGCCTAAGTTTGTGCTAAGAATTTTTGTGCTCTGGAATTGTCAAAGAACAGCTGCTTAACAGCAATCTTTCTAAGCTTGTGCATATTATACAGATACTCTCTTATTTTCTCTTTAGCACTCTACCTTTAAACAACGTATTCTGTGAGATTCCCCGTATTGTGTAGTATTAACCTTTTGTCAGTTGCTCTGAATAATGGTTGTTACTTCTTAGCCATATCTGTTTTTCTTTTATGTCTACCCTATTTTTAAACTCCATATTTATTTTATCTCACTCACTAGCTATAACTTCTGAAGAAATTTCTGTTATAATTCTTGAATAATTTTCACTACCCAGTCCTTAAATTCTTCTCTTTGTAACAAGTCTAGTGGAGCTCTTTTGAGTACGTATGCTAACTTCCAATGGATGTGGCCTGAGCCTTTTAAAATAAATTAAATTATCAACTTAGTGTCCAGATGTTCATGTCTGTAGAAACATAGGTGTTGCCAGAAAACTGGAAATACCAAACTATTCAACACAAAGTAATCTTCCCAGTGGTTGCATTCATTTGATTCTACGTCTTAAACTGGATTTTATTATGCCACAGTAAGCACAATAAATATTCATTTTTGTAGTGTTGTGTAATCAGGTTTGATATCTCCGTAACCATTCAAAAACACATGTACTGGCAGCTGCATTTTCTTCGTACGGCAGTGAGCTCTCATATGAGGCCAAGTACTTCTGTCAACTGATTGCTGAGATATTTTGAGTACAAATAAATAATGTACAAATAATATTAAATATCTGTTTAGCTGCCTAGACAGAGGTCAGATACCAATAGTGTTGTGTTTGCCTTTATAAGCTTTAAGATGAAATCTTCTGCAAGAACTTACACTACCATTATATCTGTTATTCACTAGGTCATATAAATATGGGGAGATTCCTCAGGATTGGAGACCTGCACTTATTAAACCTGTCTTTAAGGGAAAAGGGAGTAGGACAAACCCAGAATCATACAGACCCTGAAGTCTACTTTCATGTTGTAGAAAAATAATGGAGAAGTTAATATTGGATAAGTTATTGTCAGAACTGGATAGTTTGGGACTTGAAACCATACATCAGTATGCATATGTTGAAAATAGATATATTACCACCTGTAACATATGATGTTCTATAACACCATAATAGCTGTGAATGAAAAGTTGTGCTGTGATATAATTTATATAGCTTTAACCTCAGCATTTGACAGGGTTATACACAAAACACTCATCAGTAAATTAGTACAACTAGGTATTGATGTACTTGACAAGATGGATAACTGCATGGCTTACAAATAAGACATGGCAAGTGTCACACAGCAACTGGACAGGTTGTTTATAGTCAGGGTGTCCCACAGGGCTCTGTCCTAGGCCCTTATTTGTTTAGATTGTATCTTTCAGACCTTACTTTTTCACCTGAGGTGTTCTACAGTCTATATGCAGACCTGAAAATGGGTAAACTGATTACAAGTGTTACATATAAGACATGTCTGCAAAATAACTTGACAAAACTGACCATTTGGGCACAGGAGAATAGTATGTTGATAAATACATCAAAAACTAAGCATATGAAATTTGGGAGACATAAACTGAAAGGTGACTATTTAATATAGCACACAGTGATTGAAACTGTAAACTCATTTAAGGGGTAGATTCAGCTATGAGTTTTTCTAATCATATCAACCAGTTGGTTAATGATAGTTACAGAACTATAGGCTGTATAAAAATATTTATAAAGTCTAGGAAATCCATCATAATAAAGTCATTGTTTGTTAGTTACATTAGACCCAAACTTAAGTATGGAATAACAATATGGAAACCCTACAGGAAAACAAGCATGAATATACTGGAAAGAGTACAGCGGAAGTATACTAAGGGCATCCATGGATGTGGAAATCTAAGTTGTTATGAAAGACTAAAATATCTGAACTTATATAGTGTCTCTTACATATATCTAATAGGAGATCTTATTCAGGTATATAGGGCATTAAGAGACAGCTACCTCTTGGAATGTTGGGTTATCAAAAAGTACTAGAGAATCATCAGACAACCTTTGTAGAAGATTCTGTAGGAATGAGAAATGTACTTATTGGTTCTCTGACAGAGTAGCTTATACATGGAACAGACTACCAAATTACATTAAAGCAAGTACTAGTTTAGATATTTTTTAAAAACAGCCTTGACATTTATTATGGGAACAAGTGTTTTGGTATAGTGGCAAGGTAGAACAGCATTCATTTCCATGCTTGAACTATTTGTATGTATGTATTCTAATACGGGGTTTGTGTCATGGGTTTGGAATTACAAATATGAACGGGCAATATTTAACACCTAATGACATCAGTAGGATGTAACCACAGAAATGCCTAGAGGAATCACTAAGCTGTAATGAGTGAAAGATGCATATATAAATAAAGAAGCCCCTACTGGGATCTTTTACCTCCACCAGAGCTGAACCTACTCAGGCATATGGGGCCTCAGTTTTAGGTCTCATCCAAAAGACAGCACAACTACGAATGCAGCGCCTCCCGTATGTTGTATTGCAGTGTCAGTACTAGAAAACTAACCCAAATACCTTGTGTGAGAATGGAGCCAACAACCTTCTGATCTTCCGGAACCAAAGGCAACCTACTGAGCTACTGAGATTTGTATCTGGTGGCTTTAAAAAGACAAGGACCTGTAGTTAGAAGTTCGAACCGTGGAAAAGTGTTTTACAATTATAGCTAAATAAATAAATAAATAAAATCAGAGGGTTATTGTGAACAAAAACTGCCAATTCCATTATATCCTCAAATTGAAGTTCCAGCATATAAGACACCGCTAATAACAAGTGCAAGAAGGAACTCCTTAGGATGTTGATTTTTTTTAAAATGATTCTTAAGGCAGCCACCTTTAGTTTCCTCTGTAAGAACCTGTATTGGGGACTTGAGGATCTGTACTTACAGCTCCCCCATACACTTGTCTTGCTCAGGCTGAGCAGAAAACTAGTAAAACTAATAAAAATAATTCACTTAGCAAACTTTTGTGATTCCTGCATTTTACCTCCTTTGTATATCAAAAATGATTGACAGAAGATGAGGTGCATCACAGAAAGCTACTCATACAGGACAGTGTCGGGCATTAAAAAGTGCAGAATGAACTACATAAAGTGAAAACAATGTTAAAATGTCAAGAGAATGAAAAAAATGTACAGTAGGTCAGACATTGGAAACCAGGGAGTTAAAGATTTAGATGAAGTTGCTCAGGAACTGCATCTATTAAAAGGAGTGCATCTAGTTGAGCAGGGGAAAAAAGTAAAGTTATAACAACAGAAGAAAAAAACAGAAGCAAAGAGACTGAAACACCACTTGCCACTTGTACCAAGACAATGTCATTTAAAGGAAAATTCTCCTTTCAGAAAAAACAAGTCACTTTGATTCAGAAACATGTCATCAGCAACTTTGCTGAGCCAGACACTGTTAATGTGCTATACACAATGTGGCTGGAACAGCATTAATGTTTAAAAACAAAGCTGTGTAGAAATCAAAGCTCATTAAGAAATCCATTTGCAGCCAGATGAAGCTATGCAGTGAAGTAAAGTATCCCAGCGGTGATTGAGGCACACCACAAGTATGTCAGCTGCTCATGGCACCTCTGTTTGTGTCAGCACATTTACACATGCAGAAAACTGGGTGTCCCAGTAAACGTCTCACAGCATCCTTTCCGTCTGTCTTTTGGCAAGATGAATGGCTGAAGCAAGTAAAGGAAGCATACATGGCAAACAACTGAGGAAAGAACAGGATGGGGAAGAAGAGAATTGTATACATTTTTTGTAGGACAGAACATACCTCTGAAACTGTGAAATCAACAAAGTGTAACAAAGTAGTTTAGTATATCAGTACCCAGTTGGTGAATAACAGGTCCAGCAATGAAAAAAATAAGCACTAAATACAACAAACTGGAAGGGACAAAATAGTGATTGATGAGATGTACAGTTGAGAGGTATGTCAAGAGGGGTAGTTGAATGAAGAAAGGAGAGTTGAAATGTAAACCAGGTCGGGTTTGTGAGCAGAGGCAAACAAACACAAAAGACAAACAAGTCGGACATGGGAGGTGCTGACGCACTGAGCTAGAAGGGAGCACAATGGAGAATGAGATGTCATGCAAACAAAAGGTAGATAATGGTGTTTGGGAAGACTGGGCAACAAAGAATGGTGGGCATTGATAGAGAAGAGAGGGTAATGCCAGGATGGGGTTATGCAGTTGACATCCCTGCATACCTGCAACCCAGGGGGAGCTTAAACACCACCATGGGCTCACCCACAAATGGGCCCTATCTCAGATGGAGCGAGATTGCAAGACAGAGACATAACTCGATAAGCTACTGAAAGATGGTCGCTAGCCTGTTGAAGCTGGCATCTAGATTTTGATCAAACATCTGTCCCTTCATGTTTGCCAGCTGCTTTTGTGTAATAAAGGTTTCACCCCCCCCCCCCCCCCACTACCACTGCCACCAGCAGAAAGAATACCTGCTACCTACAGGTCATGGCTGGATGGTTTGGCTTCTGCAGCTGTTAACCAAACGGTGGAGGTGACCCTGATAGGCTGACCCTTGTATGGGGTAGATGGTTGTGCTACAGTGGTGAACTGGCAGTCCTTGGTGGGGGGCAGACACTGGTCTGTATGCTGCAGCATGTAATTGTAAAATAAACAGAGAAAAACAAGTAAAAAAAACAAGCCAAAAGTATGTAACAAAAAGAACAGCAGCAAAGAGACATGGGGTGGGGGGGGGGGGGGTGCAGATGCAATGAAAAAATTCAGCAGGTATGTATTGTCTTTTAGGTTGATGATTACTGTACTCTGAACTGAAGAAAATACTTTTCCTTGATTAACAGTGATAGCACGATACACAATGAAAAGTGGGAATCAAACCCACATAAGTTAGCAAATGCAATCTGAAAGGCAATGCCTTAAGTTGTTGACATTACCACTGCACTGTGCTGTCAAACAACCAACAAAAATCAAACACACACTATTACTTTTGAACAATGTTTCTTGGAGTTGAATTCTGCTGTAAAGAACATATGCTATAATTGCAGTCTGCAACTATAAGCTTAGTAGGTACATAGACTTTAACATGGGTAACCGTGAAGCAGCATGAAAACACTGCAACTAGCAGGTGTACCCCTCCAGTGGCTTGTAAGGTGCTCCATCCTCCTGTACAGCTCCATGTTTCTTCTATAGCTTCAGGGGGTGTGGTGTGGAACAGGAATATGTAAGATTGATTTACTATTCACTGGCAGTATGCATGTGTAACTGAGAAGTATTGCTTGTAGTATATTGCTTGTGGTCTGCCTGTAACTTTGGCTTCCCAGTCTCTTTTTGTTCACTTTAATGACAGTGATATTTCTTTCTTGTGAATGGGATTCTAGTAGCAGAAGTTGCTGCCTTGTCTAGAGAATTGTATGTCTCAGTTTTGTACTGCGGGTCCTCATAGCCTTCTTGCAGTAAAGATCGACAATGGTCTTGATGGAGTAAATGGAGGAAATTTTTGATTGCTCCGTGCACCTCTGCTGAGCACTGCAGGATGCAATATCTTCACCAGACATGTTTGATGTCTGATTAATAGCATATAAATGTGGCTGGCATCTCTTGGTCATGCTTGTGTTCGATTTACATTCTTCCTCTCATTATGGGGTAATTCAGTTGCACGATTTGGGGTCAATGTATCATACATGGTACCATAGCAGAACATTTGTATAGTGGACTTTGAGGTGTGAAAAATGGTAGCAGCCTTGCTTTTGCGACATTGATAAGCATGCACTATAGTGACTCCATAAGAAAAGTGTGGAGTCTGTGCCCTACTATTGACCAAGAATGAGTGATGTTGCCCACAGGTACTTAAGCTTGTGCATGATGTCCTATAGAATTGGAAACAATTCTATCTAAGTGGGTACAACATGTAAATTGAGTGATTCAAAAACATTTAATGACTTGAGCCCTCTTTTGCATAATCACCACAGATTATTAAGGTCATAATCAGTGCAATGTAAGTGAAAGGAGACTGCAGAGAGCCACATTGTGCTAAGTATGAGGTCATAAAACTTCAGTTAAGAAAGGCTGTACTGGTGCTGTGTTGTGAAATATGTGCTACATTACATTTTGGTGGGAGTTGTTTTTTTTTTCTCTTCTATAGCACATGGAAACTACATATACTCCCCTGTATGCGACAGCATGGCGTTGAAGAGCTGATGAGGTATTCTCAAGTTAGATTCCCGAGATACCTCCACCGTGTCCCCTGTTGGTCTGTGGAAGGTTCCTGCAGGTAGTATACATAATGCCACACATACCTCCTGCAGATAATGTATACCTATTTGCTCTATGTCCTGCATGTAAGTAGAGCCTTTTCTGCAAAAAGAAGTTTTAAGGAGAAGAGAGATTTTTTGAGATTCCCTTTTGCTGGGTTTTTGGTATTTTTTTTTTTTTATTTTTTCAGGTTCACAATGTTATTGCCATGAAGTCTATGAAATGTTAAACAAGTTTGAATGACATAGTGCCCCCTAGGGAGATGAAGAGCACTACCATGGCTCATAGCAGCAGTAAAAGCTTCTTGCTATATATACAGTGGATATAAAAAGTGTACACACCCCTATTAAAAGTCTAGGTTTTTGTGATATAAAAAAATGAGACCACAACAAATAATTTCAAAACTTTTCCCACCTTTAATGTGACCTATAACCTGTACAATTCAATTGAAAAACAAACAAATCTGTTAGGGGAAAAAATATAAAAAACGTAGTACAATATGCTGGTTGCACAAGTGTGCACACCTTAAACTAATACTTTGTTGTGTGTGCACACCCTTAAACTAATACTTTGTTGAAGCACCTTTTGATTTAATTACAACATTCAGTCTTCTTGGGTAGGAGTCTTGTCAGCATGGTACATCTTGACTTGACAATATTTACCCACTCTTCCTTGCAAAAGCTCTCCTGTCAGATTGTGAGGGCATCTCTTGTGCACAGCCCTCTTCAGGTTACCACACAGATTTTCTATTGGTTTTAAGTCTGGGCTCTTTCTGGGCCATTCCAAAACTTTAATTTTCATCTGGTGAAGCCATTCTTGTATTGATTTGTATATATGCTTGGGGTCATTGTTGTGTTGAAAGGTGACATTCCTGTTTATCTTCAGCTTTCTAGCAGACACCTGAAGGTTTTTTTGCCAAAAGTGACTGGTACTTGGGACTGTTCATAATTCCCTCCACCTTGACTAAAGCCCCAGTTCCAGCTGAAGAAAAGCAACCCCAAAGCATAATACTGCCACCACCATTCTTCACCGTGGGGATGGTGTTCTTTTGGTGATGTGTTCTTTTGGTGATGCGAAGTGTTAGTTTTGCGCCAAATGTACCTTTTGGATTTGTGGCCAACAAGTTCAGCCTTGGTCTCCTCAGACAGTAACACATTTTCCCACATGCTTTTGGAAGACTTGATGTATTGTTTTGCAAATTTTAGCCAGGCCTGGATGTTTTTCTGTGTAAGAAAAGGCTTCTGTCTTGCAGCCCTGCCCCGTAGTCCAGACATATGGAGAATGTGGGAGATTATCAAATGTAGTACACAACCAGTACTTTTCAGAAATTCCTGAAGCTCCTTCAGTGTTGCTGTAGGTCTCTTGGTAGCATCCCTGACCAGTTTTCATCTTGTCTTTTCATCACTTTTGGATGGATGTCCAGTTCATTGCAACATCATCGTTGTCCTATGTTTTCTCCACTTTTTGATGGCTGTCTTCCATGGTATATCCAATGCTGTGGAAGTTTGTTTGTACCCTTCTCCTGACTGATACCTTTCAACAATGAGATCCCTTTGATGCTTTGTAAGCTCTCTGCGAACCATGGCTTTTGCTGTAGCAGGCAACTGAGTAAATGTCAGGAAAATCCTACTAGGACAGCTGAACTTTATTTGGGTGGTGCTGCGGTAGGGTTGTCACCACACAGCAAGACGTTGTCCCGTTCGATTCTCAGCTAGAGCGTCTTCTGTGTGGAGGCATGCGTGAATGGGCTTGCCTTCGTTGAAGGTTGTGCGTCAGGGCTGGTAACTCGGCACGTAAAAATCCACTACCAAACATTAGCGGACCGGAGTTCCTTTGTGGCGACCCCTAACCGGGATAAGCCGAAAGACACAACAACAACAACTCAGAGTCTCTTTATTTGATGGCAGGTGTGTACCCAAGAAGACTGAATGCTGTAATTAAATCAAAAGGTGCTTCAACAAAGTATTAGTTTAAGGGTGTGCACACTTATGCATCCAGCTTATTCTATGTTTTTTATTTTTTTATATTTTTCCACTAACAGATTTGTTTGTCTTTCAATTGAATTGTGCAGGTTATAGGTCACATTAAAGGTGGGAAAAGTTTTGAAATGATTTATTGTGGTCTCATTTTTGTATATCACAAAAGCAAGGCATTTTAACAGGGGTGTGTACACTTTTTATATCCATTGTGTGTGTGTATATATATATATATATATATATATATATATATATATATATATATATAGGTATAAACAAATGTTTGAGTAGCCCCAGGCATTTTTCAGTGGTTCAGTAGTATGACCATGATGTAGCCATGTTAAACAATACAGTAACTATTTTAAATGTCACAATCCACTACAGTGAGTCCTGAAACGTAAGGACTGAATGGCCAAATGATCGATCTTTTATATATGAAGTCCTTGGTACCATTTCTCAGAATATTCCCTTTTCTTTCCAAGATATGGCATATAAGTTCAGGAGGTGTGGGGGCGTGTCACTCTGCTAAAAGAAGTTTTAAGGAGCAGAGACATTTTCGAGATTCCCTCTTTGGTTGTTTTTTGGTCTTCCCCAGGTGAGTGCTGTTTCTGGTAACTGAAAATTAAGATAAATGCATGTCCATCAACTTCTGCTAATCTGATGCAATAAGGTAGCGATCAGACTTCAGTGTTAGTGTTGTCCCTCTGTTACTAGTGGCTTAAACAGGACCTTATGTTAACGGCATGTTGAACCATGTATTTACAACATGTTTAATAAACACAAGAACTGCTAGGTCTGTTTTAAAAAAAAATCAAGACGTTTATAAATTAAGAACTGTTGGTAAAGCAGTAAAAATATCCAGCCAAGTACTGTCTCATCCAGTAGCCAGATTTTTGTGTTTTTGTTTGTATTGCCTCACTTGAGGCTTTCCTGTTATGCTTAATGATCTAGTGGGTTGCTCGGTAGAGGGTTGTTATGTAAATTAAGAGGTACTATTGTTTTCCTGATGGAGTATTCCTAACAGTACCAATAAAAATACATTTCCTGTGTTTACTAGGTAAAAAAAAAAATACCAAGTTGCAAGTGGTAGAGAACACCCTTTGCAACAAAAATATTTCATTCTCTTTCCCCCTCATTGTGACATCACATTCAAATAATGTTGGTCAAATATATGCAACACCTCCAGTTAAAATTAACATAGACCCTAAAAAGCCAATACCCCAATTACCACAGTTTCTTTTATCTTGAGAGGTTGAAAAAGTGAATTATCTGTTTTTTGATTCTTAGAACAAGGCATAATAATTTCCATACATTGTTGGCAACACTCCAACAACAAAAAAATAAAATAAATTTTTTAATTTTTGATTTGTGTTCTACTTATTTCTGCTCATATTGATGCAGATAGAGGCACCTGTTTGCCTTTACCTGTAGAGAACAGCAATATACCAGAACTGTTTTTGGTATACTGAGATTTTTAGTCACCTCCTCTATTTTCACATATTTTAAAAAGTATATCTAAGTATTTGGGGGATACAACCTTAATACAATGTACAGATTATCTCATGTCAACCTGACTTTGTTGAAAATCATGTAAAATGAGACATTGTTTATTGGTTTCCTAAGTATTTCTTTTCCTTGTGTGCCCCTTTCTGGATTTCTGCCTGACTCCTTGATAAATGTACCCAATGCTTCGTACAAATATATTTGTGAGTTTCATCCACACTTGTGGGCTTAAGAATGATTTACTTCTTAGACATCATTAGAACATTTCTTTCACATAAATATGTTGGAGATGAAAGCAGTCCTACTGATTCTCCAAGCCTTCCAGGACTCCCCTCTGGTAGAAATTCTGACCGTAAGATCCAGTATTACGACAGTTGTATGGTATATTGGCAAGCACAAATGAACAACCTGAGCCCTACTGCATGATTCTGGGAAGCTGTGAGATGAGAACTGGCCAGGTTCAGTAACTACTTTCTAGTTGCCATCCCTATTCCCAGGGAGACCAGTTCCTTGGCAGATAAGATGAGCGTCACCTGGCTGCTTGGTCCCTCATATCCTTGGTGACAGACTAAATCTTCCAAAAATGGAAGAAACTCTATTGTGACCTTTTTTCATTCATAACCATCATCAAATGCAAAGATGTATTTTCTCCCTCATTCTGTCACTAAGTGGCCTCTTCAGAGATGCCCTAGCTCACAAGTGGCCAGCTGGACTTCTGTACTTTTCCCCATATCCTCTGATGATGAGATTGATACAGAAGGTGAAACTCCACAAAGCCAAATTCATTCTCTTAGCTCTGAACTGGCACAAAAAAAAAAAAAAAAAACTATTGTCCCCTCCAGTGGTCAAATTTCAACTAGACATTCACTCTCCGACAGTAACTATCTCCTCTTCCAGTAGCTGCCACTAACTCTGGATTTCAGGTGAAATGGTCAATGTACTATCCTTTTCCTAAAAGACAATCTGAGAAAAACTCATTGGAACATGCCTTTTGATGTGGGCCATTGTTAAGAGACTAAATTGTTTCTCTTTCCCATTCCTACAGTACTTGACTATCTAGTAAGTAATTTTGATACAGACTTGAGTTATTTTCCAGTTAAATTTAATTTAATTACAACTACCGTCTACTTGCCCCAGGATGAAAATGGTATTCCTGTAGTCTTACTGAAAGTTTCAAAAGTTTTCTTAAAATTAACTTTCTTGCTTTGTCTTCCACTGACAGTTAAAGCAAGAAAGTACCGACACTGAAACATGCTCTTTTTTCTGAAAAAAAAATGACACAAACTCACTTTGCACTAGCAACTACTGGAGCTTTAAAATATCTCACTTGGAAAGCACTTTCCTTGGTCACAAGCAGTTCTGACATAAGGATTTCAAAACTCTGCTGTTTCTTTAGAACCTCATTACTTGGTCTTTTATTAAAAAAAAAACAATATTTTACTCTTGGGATCAGTCTGTCTTATGTGCCTAAAGCTGAAGCAAATTTAAACCAGTATATTAATTTACTTAGTTTCTTAGTGGCCCACTCAAACTATATGGTGTGTCTGTTGCATTGTGTGACAGCTAAGGTTCTATGTGGACAGAAATCCTTACAGAAAGGCATAAATACTTTTTTGTTTCCTTTTCTCCCATGTCCTTAGTACAGCTTTCTGAAGTTACTCTTGCCAGATGTTTAATTACATCATGTTTTGCTACGTTGGCATAACAAGCTATACTCACTGTACAGGAGCTTGTAGCTACCTTGGTAGCTTTGTTTAAAAAATGTGCTCTTTATAGTATTTGTGCAGCAAATATATTTGCTGAATACTTTGCAAAGAAATATAAAGTGAATCTGATCTCTAGGTCATAATCTGCTTTTGAGGCTACATGGCTACTGTTTTCAAGGGTGTATTCTCCTAGATATCCATCCAATAGGAAGAGCTGAGAATTCTGTCCTGTGAGTTACAGAAGATGGAGTCACTCCTATCAGATTCCAAAGCAGTAACAATTAATCTGTTGAAATAGGAACGGCAGTAGCTGCTTTCTCCCACCTTTGGCGTAGATTGTCCCTTTTGTCATGTATGTTTACTTTTTTTTACTATTACTTTAGATTGGCTAATCTTAGATTTGGCAAGGGGGAACAGGGAAGTGTATCCTGGGATGGGGAGATTGTGAGCAGCCTGAGAATGTTTGGATTACCAAATGATCCTAATACCTGTAGCCTTAGTCCTGTAAATTACAGAGGATAGACTCCAACAGATGTAGTACTATGATAAGTGTACACCTTTCATTTCCTACCGTCTGCAGCTGCACAAACAAAAAGTAGGACTGTACTGCCTACTTTCAAATGTCTCCTCTAGGAAGGATCAAAACACCTGCAGAAACAAACCACGGGTTAAATGTATGAGTGTCAGTAAAGCATCATAAAATGTCAGTAGTATATTTTTATTCATGAAGCATTAAGAACTGTAATAAGGTGAAGTAGTGTAACATTTAAATAATTACCTGATTTTTTTTGTTGTTGCTTTTTTCCCTAGTGCTCCCAAAACTTTCAGAAATTACTGCTGCAAAACCAATTGTACACAAAGAAAAGTGTGAATTAAAGATTGCAGTGGACGGCTTTAAACCTGATTACATAGAAGTTGCCTGGCATATATGCTACTCTGGAATTGAGACAAAGATTGGTTCTTGGAAACCAAGTAAGATTCCATTTGTTTTTGGTCCACGGAAGATGATAAATAGTAAAGGTAGTGAAAAAGAAGACTGGCGTACTGTGACATCCAGTATTTCAAAAAACAGTGATGGAACATTCAGCATTTCAAGTAGTGTAATATTTTTACCAGACATTGACAGAGATCCTGGCACCACCATCATCTGTAGTGTGTTTCACAAGTCAATCCAAGGGTCAGAAACAAAGAAATTCTGTGTAGAAGAAGTAAGCGGTGGTAAGTAGAGTGCTTTTGGTAACGTTCATGATTGCTCTACTGGCATGTTTTTTTTTTGTTTGTAAGGTCATACTAGGCTGTTTATCCAGTGGACCATCTGTAGGCTTGCAAACAGTCCCACCTGTTTCCACCAAGACATGAATTTAATGCCAGACCCTGACTTGGTTGTGACCCCCTTCCATAATAGCTACAGGGGCCAGACATTACTTATGTTTGCCCATCCAGTTGCCCAGGATATGTTTGAAAAGGCTCATGGACCTACTCTTCTTAACCTCTAAGCGGAGTCTATTCCTTATGAGGTGTTTTCTGTGAAAGACATCTGTCCTGCTAACAGATCTGTTTGTTTTTGTGGAAATTCAGATCATTTGTTTTATAGCTGCGTAGGAGGTTACAAAGGACCAGATCTTTCAATGCTATATAAGTAAAGGAAAGTTTAAATTTCAATAGTTGTTCGGAAGTTGAAAAGAGGGAGAGCACTTTAAGCAGTCAGGGTATCTCAAGGAAGCCATACCCTTGATTTTTTTTGTAAGGAAACAGTGTGATCTCTTGAGCTGGGTCATATGCCTTCCCAAATGCATTGATTCTGTTACGACTGGTTGACCCTGTTCATGCTGCTTATAGGCACTAAATTTGAGTGCACTGTGACCTTAGACGTAGTGCATATTCACCCCCTTTTGACACTGTCAGTCTCATTATTCTAATGATTACAATTGCAGTCTTTAGAATTTTAATAGGAGGGGATGGCCAGCTTATAGCCCACTTTCTTACCTTCAGGGAATGCATGGTTTCCCTTTTCATAGAAGTAACTTCTGAATGAAACCAGGCAGTAGCTCCAAGCTCATAGACAGATTTGGAACTGGAGAGTATTTGTTACCATGTGTAACAATCAGGCATTGGGTGCATTGCTTAAACATGTACCTTCTGGCCCAGGGAGGTAATGGCCTTTAAGTGAAAAAATCCCTGGGTCTTATTAATGATATCCACTTTGCTACCAATCCTCACCATCTGCTGTAAGCTGAATAGGATGAGTCACCACCAGCAAGACCAATCTACTTGGAGTAACCCTTCTTCCACTCGTTATTGTGGAGAAGAGGAGTGGGAAGCTGAATCAGTAGTTATAAAGCTTCAAAATCTGATCTTATTTCATCTTTAGCCCATAAAATCTTCTATAAACCTAACAACACCCCTATTTTCAAGATGCTTATTTCACCTTATTACAACCTCAAAAGCCTACGTTCTTCTAACAAGCATCTTATATCAACTTGTAAATCCAATAACTTGGCAGGCACCTCCTTGTTTTCTAACACAATAGGAAAAGCTTGGAACTTTCTTCCTGACAACCTCACTGCAATCTCCTCTCTTCCCTGCTTTAAATCCCATCTCAAAACTCATTGGCTTTGCCCCTGTACTAACCCTGACTAGCTTGCCTAATGCCACTAGTATGTTTTTCACCTGCTTACAAATTAGTACAAAAACTTACTTTTCTGCTATCTTTCTTTATTTTGAACTCCCTCATCCTGTAATTAAAGTCCTGTTGTTGCTTCTGTAATATATGTCACTGCTAATTTGTGTTACTTCAGTAATATATGTCAGTGCTATTTTGTATTTTTTCTGAGTGAATTTTTGTAATGTTGCTATTAATATTCATTTATTTTTTCTCTTGGAGCTTTTCTCCCCAGGCCTCTGCTGAAAATGGACATATATCTAGTTGGACCAGCCCGGTCAACAAATGTAAAGTAAAAATCAAATAATTAAATAAATAAATAAAGGTCTGAAAGCTTAAAAATAATGTAATGTAAAAGAATTTCTGTGTACTGTGTATTGTGTGTATGTCAGTGTTTTTTTACAGCAGTAACTTGTTTGATATTGATGTTTGTGGTGCTATTGTTTGGTAGATGTGACTGTCAAAAAGAGTCTCAAGCAAGCATTGGCAGTTAGGCACAAATGTAATTGTGATACTCCTCCACTCTTGCGACTTTTTGATCTTTATTTCTTCACTTCTTTACTCTGGCTCCACCCTTGGGTCTTGAACTGTTGGGATTGGGCATATGTTCTTTTGAAGATACTTTTACAGAGATAGGCACTATGCATTTGAAACCTTGTCAGACTGCCTTACAGGTTACTGATCATTTCAGTAATGGTCCATAATGGCTACAGAAGTTTTTCATAGTCAGTGTTGCAGTACCGATTCTTGGGTCTTCCTGCCTTGCAAAAGCATGCAACTGGCCCATTTTCCAGAGTCTTTGTATTGTCCTCGGTCTACAGATCTCTGATGGCCAATAGCCGGACATTATGGTATAAGAGGGGCATCTTTAGCACCATCTTCGGTTATTTCTTGCCATGCAGTCTGATGTGCTTCTGTGTATAGACACTCGCTGTCCATTGGTCAGTTCACTTTTCTCCAGGGTTTTCACAATGAATTTCAGATAAGAGCTCCACTGGGGAATTCTTTCTTCTGATTAATGTTCAAAAAGTTAATAACTGCTTAAAGTGTGGCAAGCGTACATAACGATTTTAGTTCGTTTTGCCTGTTTTGTTTTGGGACTCAGCATATTTCCACTTGTTATACTTGTGCTAGATTTAGAGTTAAGGCCCTTAAGTGTAGGGCTGAAGTCCTCATGGCACACATGGAGTCCTTGGACCTGGCTCATGCTGCACCTTTGCCTTCCCTGGCTCCTACCACTTCTTTACCAAAGAAAAGCCAAAAAGCCAAAAGAGGAGGATTCTGCAGAAGATGGCATTCCTCCCACATCTGTGTGTAGGGAAACTGATGACCATAGTTTGGCACTTTTGGAGCCCCCAGAACCAATGGCTTCAAGGCCCTAGCCTTCTAGAGTGACCCCTCATGAGGCCACCGTAGCAGCAAACCACTAAGTTCTATTTTCCCCATCATCTGCATTGTTGGGTCTGAGGTCACTGAGCAAGCCTCAGTTTCTGATTTGTCCAAATGTTGGTTAACAAGGGAGATGGTTTATCTCCTAAGGTTGTTCTGCAGGAACACATTGATTTCAGTGTGACTGATGCTTTGGTCGCCTGACCACAAATTCATCCACCTCTTGCTAATTGGATGCCTAAACAGAAGAGACCAGTCAGAATACCTCAGCCTACACCCCGGCTGACAGCTACTATTAACCAGGTAGAAATTCGGCACCGCCTTAAAATTGCCAAAGAATTCATGGCCATTTTGAAGTCCAGGGAATCCATGCAGGCACTTCTGACTACCTGGCTTCTGCCAACAAAAGACCAAGATAAGTCTCTTCATGAAGACTCTGACTTCAAGATCTGAGGATGAAGAAGAGTTGTCTTAGTCTGAACACCTCTCCCCTCAGTCCTGTCCAGATTATGACTTAGATGATACCCTTTCTATTGCCTCTCCTGCAGGGGATTTATCCTTTGGGGTACATTGCACAAGATGCAGGTCATTCAAGGAATAAGCAAGGAATCTTCTCAGTCCTAAACCCAGTGCAGGTGGCTCCTAAGCTTGTCATCGCCCAGACCACTAGCTATTCCACAGGTCCATGTGGTATTAGATGCTGTCTTCAGACATTGCTTTTCACTTAGACTTTCTCCCAGACACCCCATGGAAATCAGAGCATTTTTACAGAATGCAAGACACACACACACACGCACCTTTACTAGAACTCCTAAGCTGATCCCTTTGTGGTCTGTGCTGAAACCTTTAAGGGTGCACATAAGCCTGCTTACTGATGACAGGGAAGGTAGACTGCTAGACAGGTGTGGAAAAAGACTTGCACATCTTTTACCTTCTCTGTGAGGTACCTCAAGTACCAGTTATCACAATGTTGAAATCCTTGCAAGAACATATCATTACCAAAGCTGTGGGCATTGCAGATAAGATGTTACTTAAGGCCATACTGGCACAGCTAGAGCAGCACTCCAGGTTGCTAGGCATTCCGTAAAGTGCGCTTTAGATACATCATGCAGCGTAGCTTTCTGTTATTCACAGGCATGCTTGGCTGAGGACCCAACCACCTTTTGTCCAAGTTAAGACTGTCCCATTGGATAAAGAATTCCTGTTTGGGTGTCCTGCAGAGAAGGTTTCAAGAAACTTGACAAAAATGGGAAATGAAGACTGTGAAAGAATTTTACTTTTCTCCATCCCTAAATTATCCTTCTAAGCCGTGGCCTGTGCCCCTTAGGCAAGATAAGGGGAGGGCCTTCCTGATCAAAAAGTCATAGACAGTTCAGAAGTTGGCAGCCTGAACCACACCCTAGACCTGGGTGGGGGTTCAAAGACTCTGCCCCACCAAGAGAACAGCTGTGACTATGCACTGCTCTCCTGCCTTTCTCCTCACCAGCCTCCTTCCATTCCACTGGTAGGACTATCTTCCTTTTAAAAACAGTGGAAATTTATCAGTTCCGATCAGTGGGTACTAAAAATCAGAGAGAGAGGTTACTTTATTCAATTCAGACAAAAGCCTCTCTTCGTAAGGATTTCAAAGCCCTGAAAGACTAGATACACCCCCCCCCAATCTTTCAGAAACTCTTGCAACAGGTCCTTGCAGGAGAAGAGACTACAGGGTTTTACTCCAGGATCTTCCTTGTCCTAAGAAAGGAAGGAACTTAGAAGACAATTTTAAACTTCCAAAATTAAAGAAGTTCCTGGACGTTCCCAAAAATGGTAACCAAACAAACAATCCATGACAGTGTTAAAAAAGGAAGAGGTGAAATCAAATCCAATTTACACTTGGTTCCCAAAAAATGCCCAGTCTTCAAAAATGCTACCCATGATCTCTCCAGGGGCTTACATGGTTACTTTAGATCTGAAGAATGCCTGTCTTCATCTGCCTGTAGCAGAGGAACAGATGCCTTTGAGTCATAGCAGCAGGTTTGCACTTATAGTTCTGTGCTTTACCATTTGGTTTATCCACTGCTTCCAGAGTTTTTACCAAATGTCTAGCCCCAATCCTAGCACATTGCAGAACTCTAGGAATAAACATTTACCCCTTCCTTGATAGTTGTCTCATCTAGGGGAAAAACATACTGGTACTCCTACTAGCCTTATAGACTGCTATTGGCTGCTTTCAGTGGGTAGGGCTTGCCGTCAGTCTCCACAAGACCCAGCTTCAACCCTAGGCAAAAACCTCCTTTCTGAGTGCAGTGATAGACTTTGGACAAAAGAAGGCCTACTTAAACTAATACAAGGTGTTCTTGCTGACAGATTACCTTATCAGCTTACTGCCAAGGAAGATGGTCACAGCAAGGGAAAATCTAAGGGCATTTTGATTCATGGCATCATACAACCTTATGGTCCTCTGTAGCAAAGTGACACATGAGGAATACTTCAGTAGTTCCTAAAAATATGTGGGAACAACATTCCCAGTCTCTGGAAACCCTCTTCTACCATGCTTGAAAAAGGAACTGCTTTGGTGAATACACACCATGAAGCTGAATCTAGGCGCAAATCTTTTTTGTCAGAGACGGACAAGACCATAACCACAGACATTTCCAAAGTAGTCTGGGGAACACATTTAGGACCAGTGAAGGTGCAAGGAGTCTTGACTGTAGAGCAAAGAAAACCTTATATAAATCAGGAGGAGTTACTGGCAGGTTTTCTAGCATTGAAAGTCTTTCAAAGTGACCTGCCCCTAGGAGCACTGCAAATGCGAACAGGTACCATAGTTATGTGGTACATAAACAAGCAAAGGGGAGCTCATTCATACCACCTGTGCAGTCTAGCAATTAAAAATTTGGCTGTTGTCATAACAGTTGCAGCTGACACTGATAGCATTCTACATTCCCGGCCAGAACAACACCTTGGCAAATCCCTTGAGCATGGATATTCTGATGGGAAGGACTGCTGTGATGCTAATAGCTGGCTGGGTATGGTAAGTGAGTGCGGTTTGGACAGTTTTTAATGTAGAATAAGTGGGATGTGTTGGAACTGGTGAAAGGTTTAGATGAGTGGAGTGATCCCAAGCATGCATAGTGAAGGTAAATGGAGTGGGGCTATTTCCCAAGAGAGCTAAATGGAAGTAGAACTACAGCAAAAAACAATTTACTGTTAATTCCCGACAAATGAGTAATTACTGAAAAAAGTACCTCTTTAGGTATAGGTGAGGGATAGGGATAGCAGACTTCTGTGGGGAATTCTACTTTGCTACTAGGGAAGAAGTAGCATAGAGTGTCACCAGCATTTTCTCCCTCCAAGCAGTCCTTGACAGGGTAGAAATAAAGAAAAGAGAGAGAGAGGCTGCATGTAGAATTATGGTTTAATGGTTTATACCTGATTATTTGCACATGGCTGATTTGGACAGTTGTTCACCTTTTCCCCCTCCTGCTGTAATGCAGTCCATTAATATTGCTAAAGCCAAACAGCTAATAATATGCACTATGTTGGAAGACTTTGTTATATTCTTGGTTTGATAAGGAGAGAGCCATTCACCTACGAGTGACTTGATTGTTGCAGGACCACTGTATTTGGACTATTTTCAGTGCCATTCAGAGGGACTGTCCCTCTCGTACAGTGAATTATGGGTTGTGAAATCCAAGCAGTGTTTCTTAGCAGGGGTTATGAAGGCAGTGACTATAGTAATATAAAAGGCTTAACTGTTTTTTTTTCTGTGCACATTAATGACTCCCTATTCTGTGATATGTAGTGTTGAATATACTAAGTTCCAAAGGAGGTTTTTGTTGGCTGAGATACCGTGCAGGTACCATTAGTTCATATGTGATTGCAGCATCACACCAACAGAACCCATTCACACCTTTAAAATTCAGTCTGCAAAGGGTAGAGACCATCTCATGGCTCCCATTGTCTTGCTGACTGCAAAACCAACTACTGGTTCAGAAGTTCTTCGTGTTTCACTGTTGCAGTCATCACACTTGGGTTATCTGCCTGCAGGTAGCCCTCAGTCGGCCCGAATACCAGAGTCTTGGGATTTCTGCGTCGGACGCTGTCACCTCTTCCATGATGCCAGGTCATCAGGGGTATAAAACATACAGCTGATGCCATTACATCAGCTTTTCTTGCTGTGTGGGAGCCTGAAGCAGAAGCAGTTCACAAGTGCCGGTTGGCCGCTACCTGAAATTTTCATTTTTTGAGTTTCAAACCTGAAGTCTTCTAAAGCTAAGTACCGCATTGGGGGGATCCTTTTTTCTTGCTCTTACCAATGTCAGAAAAAATTAACAATTTTCTTGCCTGTGGAAAGCAAATACCTCACAAAGATGTTCATTCTTACTGCGTCACCTGTTTAGGCCCAGACCATGACATTCCTCGTTGTAGGTTTTATACTTTGTTCAACGCCTGAACTATTCATCGGGCTATCTTTGTCACTAAATTCCTTCGCTCTCATTCTCCGTTTTCCGATATGGCTTCATTAAGCCATCTGACTACCGATCTTCCGAAAAAACGTAAGGATAAAGACAGAGACAGACCACATAGGTCCAAAACTGCCGGCAATGCTTCCGTTAAGCTAGTTTCCAGTCCGCCAGTACTCAGTGAGGTGCTTTTGCAGCCCTGATACCCACTTCTACAGATTCACAGGCCTTTACTGAGACCCATTCGGAGTCCGGTATGCTGCAAGATGCTTCTTTGACTATGGAACCTGTGGATGTCTGTACCTTGGATGGGTCCAGAGGCACTGTGCAGGCACCGGCTTCTGAGGGTGTATTCAGTCCCTCCCAATGTTAATATTAAACAGACTACTTCATTTTGACTAAAATTACGAAATTTCTCAGGCCCACAGTTCGCACTATGCCTAGGAAACCGACGACCAAATCACATTCTCAAGCTCCCATGCCTCAGAAACAAATGCTTAGAATTGCTGAAGACCTTATTATTTTAATTAGGGGAAGCCAGCCTTCCCCACTAAAAGGCAAAGAATTGATTTTCCTTCTGATTATACAGACCCATGAGTCAGATGACTCTGACCACTCTGATTACCAGGACATACCCTTATCCACCTATGAGGATTCAGATGCAGTGGATTCCATTCCCTCTGCCTCCCCTCCAGAGGACTTTTCTTTCAGTGAAACCTTACATATCCTAAGAGGTCTTTTCTGCTGGTAATACCAGGACTACCCTCAGTCAAAAAAGAGACTCAGGGAATTTTTAGACTTGCCTCAGCACAGGCCTCTAGCTGTACTCCTTGTCCTGAATATCATAGACGATGTCTTCATGGAGTCAAATCTTACCCCTAATACTCCAGCTCCTAGAAAGCCTGACAAGTACTACAGAGCAGTTGCACACAAACCCACGCTCGTTCAAGCTTGCACGGCCCAACATCATCCAAGGAAACAAACAAAGGCCAGCAAAACGGTTCAAAAGGCTTTATTGGAATAAAGCAGGTGCCAACAGCACCATGATACTCTCACCATAGCAGAAAAATATGTAGAAACATAACCTCAAACTAGTTTCGGTGAAACACCTTCTTCAGTGAGGACAAATAACAAAGTACTACAGAGCACCTGACTCCTCACAAATTTCTCTTTAAAAATCCTGCTGTGGATCCAGAGACCATTTCCCAGGGACCTAAAGGTGTTAAGGCTACTACAGCTAAAAATCCTACCCCTTCGGACAGGGATTCTAGGGCTTTAGATGGATGGGTTAAGAAGGTATTAACCTCTGCAACTCTTGCCATCAAGGCTTTAAATTGCCAGTTTCACATGTTGAAGTACCAGCAGCATATTATGGAACTAATTAAACAAAAAATGTTGTTGATTCCTGATTGTGCAGAAAATAAAGATTTACAAGAGTTAATGCATTCTGCAAACCAAGTTAGTAAACATACTTTGCAGTGTGTGTTTGACGCCTTAGAAGCATCTTGCAGAGCTGCTGTCACTGGGTCTGTTCTGAGAAGGCATGCTTGGCTGAGGGAACAAATCTTGCCAGACCATGTCAAAGCAAAATTACTAGATGCTCCATTAAATCAAGATTGTTTGGCACCAAAGCAGAAGATGTTCTTAAAAAAAGATAGAGGAAAAAGCTAAATCTATGCAAACTTTTAAATATTTCTTACAGGTACAGCCACCTAAATTCAGTAAACATTGGCCTTCAAAAACTCGTCCTTTCCAGTCCCTCCCAGGCCTTCTCAATCCAAACCCAGGGGCAACAGACCACAAAGACTACAGTCTCAGGGTATGCACAGATATAAACAATGGAGTGCTCCCACCTCAAAAACAGGGAGTGGTAAGCCACCCTGTTATGGAAAAAGTTCACGATGACTTCTGCATCCTTCCCAGCCATGCCCAAGTACTTGCACCCCTAGGAGGAAAACTCACCCTGCAAGTAAAAAACTGGGAATACATTACCCAGGACTGTTGGGTCTTAAACATTGGATCCCAGGGATACAGCTTCTACTTCCACTAACTGCCAACCCCAAGCGGATTGCCAGACCTTCCCCCAAGCCAGTGGGCAGAGGCCTAAAAGCGAGTACTTTTCCTTCTCAGTATCAGGGCTATTCAACCTGTTCCAACAGAGCAAAGGAGACAGGGTTTCTACTCCAGACTGTTTCTGGTGCCCAGAAAAGAAATCTCTTGGCTCCCTATCCTGGATCTGTCAATTCTCAACACCTTCCTGGTGGTACCAAAGTTCAAAATGCTTACACTCCCAACAGCTGCTGCCTATGCTAGCCAAGGACTCCTGGCTGGTCACCCTAGACTTAAAAAGAAGCTTATCTGCACATCCCCTATAAGGGAATCTTGCAGGAAATATCTACGTTTCAGGGCAGGCTCTGTGCACTATCAGTTCTCTGCACTTCCCTTTGGCTTATCTACTGCGCCCAGGATATTCACAAAGTGCCTGGCCCCAGCCATTGCATACTGCATGCAGAGAAGCATTCAAATTTACCCATACTTGGACGATTGCCTGATTCAGATGGACAGTCGAACTGCTACTTCAGCACCTAACATTTGTAAAGAGACTCCTAACTTCTCTGGGGTATACCATCAACGAAAAGAAATCACATCTGGTACCCAGCCAAGATATTATATTCCTGGGAGCAAGCTTGAACACAACTTCCCAGATGGCATTCCTCACTCCAGAAAAGCAGGTTTATTTGACAAATTACTTCAAACTACTGTCCACCCAAACCCAGCTATCTGCGAGAAAAATACTGCAAGCTCTAGGGTTCATGGCCTCATGCTTGCTCCTAATTCCATATGCAAGACTGCATATGAGGAAACTTCAGTGGTACTTAAAATGTCTCTGGTGTCAACATTCTCAGGACCTGGAAACAGTGATTCTGATCATTCCTTGCTTAAGGACAGAGTTCCTTTGGTGGGCAGAGGCCTGCAACCACAACAAGGGACTCCCTTTCACTCAACCCCCTGCTGCCCAAACCCTGACAACAGACGCATTAGACTATGCATGGGGAGGCTCACATGGCAGGCAAATACATTCAAGGCAAATGGAGCCCAGGACAAATGCACCTGCATATCAATCAAAAAGAAATGTTAGCCATACCGAATGCCCTGACAGCCTTCAAATACCTTAATCTTCCAGGACAACTCTTGATAAAGACAGACAATACCACAGTCATGTGGTACATAAACAAGCAGGGGGGACTCATTCCTACCCACTCTGCAGGTTAGCCATGGCTGTGTGGAGCACAGCCTTGAGCAACCAAGTGCACCTGCAAGCTCACTTCCTGCCAGGCAAACAAAATTCACTGGCAGATGACTTGAGCAGGAATCTAATGGACCTGCACGAGTGGAAACTGGAACCCAATTCATTCAAGCTACTAATCCACAGGTGGGGGACACCAGAGGTGGACCTCTTTGCTTCCCCCTAGAACCATCAATTGAGCAAATTCTGCACCAGAACTCCCCACAAGCATGGAAAGTGGATGCCCCATCCTTTACATGAGAAAACCTCTCAATCTGTGCCTTTCCCCCTCTGCCCCTCCTCTCAAAAGTACTACTCAAGATCAAACAGAACAGGCCAAAGACGGTCCTTATTGCACCAGACTGGCCATGCCAGCACTGGTACCCACTTTTACACAGTCTGACAACAGTGCCACCCTGGCACCTGCATCAGACCGTCTCTCTGCTGTCCCAGCAGGAGGGCCAGATTTTGCATCATCAGCTGCAAACCCTGAACCTAGCAGCCTGGCTTATTCCCTGAATACATCACCAGTAACCCTCAGCAAACAGGTGCTGGATGTCATCCTTGCGGCCAGGAGGCCTACTACTAGGAAATCCTATTCAGAAAAGTGGAAAATATACTGTTCTCGGAGCCAGTCTCAGAGAAAGGACACAGCTGTGCCCACCTTACCTAAAATCCTAGATTATCTAGCAGAGCTGCTCCACAAAGTCTCCTATCCTTCTCATCCATTGAGATTCATTCCTCTGCCATCTCAGCTCATTACAATACTGAGCCACCCCTCTTCTCTCACCCTCTGGTCAAACAGTTCCTGAGAGGAGCTAACAATTTAAGACCCCTGAGGAGAGCTCCCACTCCTGCCTGGGACTTTAACTTTGTACTTGAGAAGCTCACGCTTCCCACTTTTGAGCCTGCTGCTACAGTAGAGTTAAAATTCCTCTCTTGGAAAACAGCCTTACTTCTAGCCATCACTTCAGCAAGAAGAGTGTCTGAGTTACAGGCCTTTGACTGTGGAACCCTTCATTATCTTCCATTCGGACAGGGTTTCCCTCAAGACTAACCCATCATTTTTGCCCAAGGTAGTATCCAGTGTGGCTTTAAACCAATCCATCCATTTACCAACCTTTTTTCCTTATCCTCAGAGTAAAGGGGAAAGGATCCTGCACTTCTTGGACGTGCACAGACAGCTTAGGTTCTATCCTGACAGGACTAAGTTCAGAAAATCTGAGCAGCTGCTAGTCAGCTTTGCTACAGGGGCAGAGGGCAAGGCCATTTCAAAGCAAACCATCTCCAAATGGATAGCCCACTGCATCCATTTCTGCTACAAGCACCATGGAAAACCTACCCCACAGGGGATCATTCCTAGGGCTACCTCAACCTCTGCAACATTTCTCATGGGAGTCCCTACCAGGGACATGCTGGAAGCTGCAACCTGGAGTTCAGTACACACCTTCACCAAGCATTACCACTTATCCAGAGCTGGATTTGCTACAGCAGTCTTATAAGGCCTACTAGCCAGCCCTAATACTTCTTGACTGCCTCCACCCTTCCTCAGCTTTTGGGAATCAACCCAAATGTGATGACTGCAACAGTGAAACACGAAGAACATAGTACAGTTGTCTACACTTACCATAAATGTAGATGCTCAAGTGTATTCACTGTTGCAGTCCTGGATGTTCATCGTGTTTCACTGCTGCAGTCATGACTGTAGGGTTCTCCCCTGCCGGCAGGCAGTCCTTGGTCGGCCAGAATCCCAAAATCTGGGTCCAGCGTCGGCTGTTCAGCCATGATCCCTGACGTCAGAGCGCCAGGAGTACAAAGCTGACAGCCGACGCCATGTTCTCCAGTCTTTCTTGCCGTGCGGTGATAGCAGTTCGCATTTGCCGGTCAGCTGACTCCTGAATTTTTGCTAATCGTACTTCAGTCCAAAGACTTTCTTCTCCTACTCAAAGCTAAGTACCCCGTTCGGGAAACTTTTTTCTTGCTCCAGTCCGATGTCAGAAAAAGTTAATAATTGTATTTCTTGTGGGAAGCAAATACCTCATAAGGATTTTCATTCTTACTGTATTCCTTGCTTAGGCCCTGACCATGACGTAGCTAGTTGTCGGTTTTGTGCTAGATTCAATCAACGTACGATTAAACGAAGGTATGATTTTGCATTTCATTACTTCGGTAGGCGCTTTAATTACAAAATGTCGTCGGATTTGGTTCCGGCTACCGGAGTTCACAAACGACGCAAGTTAAAAGACAGGCCTCCGGGGTTCAAATCGGACGATATTGTACAAGCAGAGCCAGCTTCAGGTTCGGCCGTCGTCAGTGAGGCACTTTTGCAGCCCCTGTCGTCGGCCATTTCGGAACCGATAGTCAAAACGGACTCCCACAAGGAGCCAACTAGGCCTTTGAATATTTCTGTTGCAGGACCTTCGGTCAATGCTCCTTCGGATGGGTCCAGAGCCGCTGTGCAGGTACCGGCTTTCGAAGGGGTTTTCAGGCCTACTCAGCTTCTAATAAAGGCAAAGCCAAAGACAAAGGCAAAGACTCCTTCCAAATCAAAGACTACAGCTCAGGCCTCTTCTGATCTGGCACCCAAGTCTCAGAAACAGTTACTTAAGATGGCGGAGGACTTACTTACTATGATTAGGGGTTCACATCCCCCTCCAGATAAAAGGCCATGGCAGGAAGTGTATTATGACTCCTCTGATCAGGCTTCTGTTTCTTCAGTTTCTTCTTCTGACCAGGAATATTCTTTCCCTCCTTATGAGGATTCTGATGCTGAGGAATCCATTCCTTCAGCTTCTCCCCCTGAGGATTTCTCTTTTGGGGAAACTTTACATGAAATGAGGGAATATTTTCACTGGGAAGGACAGGAGTACTCGGAATCTAAGAAAAGACTTGGGGATTTTCTTCTTCTTCCCCAACATAGACCCCCTGGCTATTCCTCCTATTTTGGATATTGTGGATGATGCTTTTTCGGAGGCTAACTCAACTCTGGACTCTTTTCCTCCAGCTCCTGTTAAGCCAGACAGATATTATAGGGTTCCTGATTCCCACCAGTTTTTATACAAGAATCCTACTGCTGATCCTGAAACCATTTCTCAGGGTCCTAAGGGGGGGTTAAGGCCGCTACTGCTAAAAACCCTATTCCCACTGAGAAGGATTCCAGATCTTTAGAGAGATGGGGCAAAAAAGTGTACACTTCTGCTACTTTATCTATTAGGGCTTTAAACTGCCAATTTCATATGCTGAAATAGCAGCAATTTCTTCTGTCTGTTTTGAAACAAAAGCTAACCTCCATTTCTGCCTGTGCAGATGATAAGGAATTACATGACTTAATGCATGCCACTGAACAAGTTGGGAAGCATGGTTTACACTGTGGATTTGATGCCTTGGAGGCTTCTTGTAGGGCTGCTGCCTCTGGTACAGTCATTAGAAGGCATGCTTGGTTAAAGGAACAAAACTTGCCTGATCAAGTAAAAGCTAAGTTATTGGATGCTCCTGTTGAGCATAATGTTTTGTTTGGACCTAAGGCTGAAGAGGTGATAAAGAAGTTGGAGGACAAGGCAAAATCCATGCAAACGGTTAAAGATTTCTTACAGGTACAGCCACCCAGATTTAGTAGGAATTGGCCTACAAATAATTGGTCCTTTCCCAATTCAGACAGGCCTCAGAGGGGTAGATACAGACGCTCCCGAGGAAGGCCTCAAACGCAAGCCTCTTATAGACCAAGACAGTGGACTGCTTCCACCCCTAGGGGAGGAGAGTACAGGTCGCAAGCTCATAGAAAACAGGCTCAATGACTCCCTCTGTTGGGCTGCAGGAACTTCTTGCCTGGAAGCCCCACTCGGAGGAAAACTTTCCCTTTTTCACCTAAATTGGACTCATATAACCCAAGACAAGTGGGTTCTGGATGTGGTTTCAAGAGGTTACAAATTCCATTTTCATACCCTACCAAGACCAAGCGGATTGGCCGGATCTTCCAAAACATCAATGGTTAGAGGCCTTAAACCAGGTGGAGACTCTCTTGGCTATGAAAGCCATAGAACTGGTTCCACTTTCAGAGATGGGACAAGGTTTTTACTCAAGGCTCTTTCTAGTCCCCAGAAAGCAAAATTCATGGAGACCCATTCTGAATCTGTCAGTCTTGAACACTTTTCTTGAGATACCGAAATTCAAGATGCTTACTCTACAGCAGCTGCTTCCAATGCTGACCAAAAATGCATGGATGGTAACTTTGGATTTAAAGGAGGCATATTTACACATTCCCATCAGGCAGGAATGCAGAAAATACCTCAGATTCAGGGCCGGATCGAGGCACTATCAATTCTCTGCGCTGCCCTTTGGATTGTACTGAGCCCAGGGTCTTCACCAAATGCCCGGCTCCAGTATTAGCTTATTGCAGACTCAAGGGAATTCAAATTTACCCTTATCTGGACGATTGTCTAATTCAGGCAGACAGCAAGGATGTCTTACTCCAGCATCTAAAATTTGTTCAGAACCTTCTCAAGTTCCTGGGATTCTCTGTAAACATAAAGTTAAATTTGACACCCTCTCAACAGATAACTTTTCTGGGTGCTCTTCTAAACACCACAACCCAGATGGCATTTCTGACATCCGAAAAACAATTACAGCTGGCTTCAACTTTCAAAACGTTGGCAACTTTAACTCCGCTTTCTGCAAGGAAATTCCTGCAGGCTTTGGGTTACATGGCCTCCTGCATCCTTCTCGTACCATATGCAAGACTACATATGAGGAAAATCCAGTGGTACCTAAAAAGTGTATGGTTTCAGCATTGCCACAGTTTAGACATACAGATAACCGTCCTGCCTTGTCTCCAAAAGGAATTCCTTTGGTGGTCCAAGGCATGTACTCTAAACATAGGAAAACCCTTCAGTCTGCCTCCAGCCACTCAGATACTAACCACGGACACTTCAGATTATGCATGGGGAGCCCATTTTCAGGGCAACTGTCTGCAGGGTCTTTGGACAAAGGATGAGAAACTCCTGCATATCAATTTAAAGGAAATGGTAGCCGTACAGAACGCTCTATTGGCTTTCAGGAATCTTCTACAACCAGGACAGCTACTGATACGAACAGACAACACCACAGTTATGTGGTACATAAACAAGCAAGGGGGATCTCATTCCTACCCCCTTTGCAGACTAGCCATGAATCTATGGAACACAGCTCTAGCTTGCAAACTGGACCTTCAAGCTCAGTTTCTACCAGGGAAGCAAAACTTCCTGGCAGACAGTCTGAGCAGAAACCTGTCGGATCCACACGAATGGATGCTGGACACCGAAATATTCAGGATGATTACAGCAGTCTGAGGATGTCCTCACATAGACCTCTTTGCATCCCACCTCAATCAACTACAGATTTTTTGCACCAGGACTTTCCACGAGCTAGCTTGGTAAGTGGATGCTCTATCATTCAGTTGGAGAAACCTCTCAGGGTATGCCTTCCCACCTCTACCTTTTTTTCCACGGGTGTTATTAAAGATCAAACAGGACAAGCCCAAGATGATAATTTTGCTGGCCCCAAAATGGCCTCGACAATTTTGGTACCCAACTCTGAAAAACCTTTGTCTGGAGCCCCCTTGGGTATTACCACAGACTCCGAATCTTCTGTCCCAGCACCAGGGTCAGGTTCTGCACTCCCATGTCAAAACTCTCAGCCTGGCGGCCTGGTTAATTCAGGGTCTTTGATTCATTCTCCCCTACCCAAGCAGGTTATGGATGTCATTTTAGAAGCCAGACGTCCTAGCACTAGAAAATCTTATGCAGGAAAATGGAAAAGATTTTGCTCCTGGATGCAGGCTCAGGATTCAGATCCTCTTATTCCTAACATTCCTCTGATTTTACTTTACCTGACAGACCTCTTACATAAGTGTCTCTCTTTCTCTTCCGTAAAGATCCATGCTTCTGCTATTTCTGCTCATTATAATACAGACCCTCCTATCTTTTCTCATCAGCTCATGAGACAGTTTCTCAGAGGAGCTAAAAACTTAAGGCCCTCTAGATCTCCTCCCATTCCTGCTTGGGAACTCAACTATGTTTTGGAAAAACTCACCTTACCTCCTTTTGAGCCTGCTGCCACTTCTGACATCAAGTTTTTATCTTGGAAGACAGCCATTCTGTTAGCTCTGACCTCTGCCAGGAGAGTTTCGGAGTTGCAAGCTCTCGTGGCTGTGGAACCTTATATTATTTTTCATCGACAGGGTGTCTTTAAGGACTAATCCTACTTTCATGCCTAAGGTGGTTTCCAAAGTGGCTTTAAATCAAACTATTCACTTGCCAACTTTTTTCCCCAGTCCTCAAAATAAGGGGGAAAGGATCTTGCATTCCTTGGATGTACACAGACAACTACGTTTTTACCTGGACAGAACCAAGGACATCAGGAAATCAGAGCAATTGTTTGTTTCTTATGCTTCAAGTTCCCAAGGTAAAGCCATTTCAAAACAGACCATTTCTAAATGGATTGCTCATGGAATCCGATTTTGTTATTCACACCATGGAAAGCAAATCCCAGGGAGTATAAGGACTCACTCTACCAGAGCTGCTGCCACTTCAGCTGCCTTCCTCAGGGGAGTTCCTACCAAAGACATTTTGGAAGCTGCAACTTGGAGTTCAGTGCATACTTTTTCCAAGCACTACAATCTACCTCTCTATTCTAAGTCTAGGGCAGGCTTTGCTTCTGCTGTCTTGCAGGGCCTTTTAGCCGCCCCCTCTTCTTTATGACCACCTCCCTTTTATTCTGCTTTGGGATTCAACCCTACAGTCATGACTGCAACAGTGAAACACGATGAACATAGTACAGTTGTGTACACTTACCATAAATGTAGATGTTCGAGTGTCTTCACTGTTGCAGTCTGACCTCCTCCCTCCTGTCCCCTCTTATTTTTTCTTTTGTGTGGTTCCCTTCTTCACCCTTCTTTTGAGGTGTATTTGCAAGGGGTATGGGATCTTACTCATTTTGGAGCACCTGACATCTGGGGCAAGAAAAACTGGAGAACATGGCGTCTGCTATCAGCTTTGTACTCCTGGCGCTCTGACGTCAGGGAGCATGGCTGAACAGCCGATGCCGGACCCAGACTTTGGAATTCTGGCCGACCGAGGACTGCCTGCCGGCAGGGGAGAACCCTACAGTCATGACTGCAACAGTGAACATCTACATTTATGGTAAGTGTACACAACTGTACTTTACCCTCCCTCCAGCCCCCTGACTTTTCTATACTTTCTACCTATCCTCTTTTTTGGCCATATCTTATGGCAGTGGTATTTACTTTTTACTGGAGGTGTTCCACACCATGTCATTTCTTCCTATTATGGGGGCTCCTGACATCTGGGGCAAGAAAAACTGATGTAATGGTGTTGGCTGCATGTTTTATATCCCTGACGACCTGACGTCATGACGTCATGGAAGAGGCGACAGCGTCTGGCACAGAAATTCCAAGACTCTGGTATTCCGGCCGACTGAGGGCTACCTGCAGGCAGATAACTCAAGTATGATGACTGCAACAGTGAATACACTTTAACATCTACATTTATGGTAAGTGTACACAACTGTACTTTTTGAGGTGTGTGTCGATGTGATGGTTATAAAGTACATAATGCTTGCTGAAGGATACAAGTATTCATTTTGGGCACTTAGTTTTAGCTCATGGCTTTGACACCAGTTATTTGTTTGGAGAGGGACCTCCAGGAGGATATTAGTGTAGAGTTTATGATAACAACAAATTTACAGTCATCTGCAGACATAGTCAGCCGTAAGCCGTCAATATTAGTTTTGACCACTGAGGAAGTAATTCCCAAAGAGGAGTGACCTGCGAAATTAATCCTGAGGTACACTTCTAGTGACATTTTTAATCTGTTTAATCAACTGCATTTGGTCAATATATGTAGATGGTCAACAGGTGTGTGAGGTCGAAAATCCCCATGTAGGGGAATATTCCCCATTCCGTTGGGATTGTGCAGTCTCGTAGTCGTTATGTATAATTAGCAGGGGGTGGGAGAGGTGCAAGGGGGCTTGCCATCCTGCAAAAAAATTTTATTCGAGCATGCACAGAGGTTCTTTCTCAACACATATGTGGTACTCTGTCAGTGTTCGATTTGTCAACATTTTGCAGTTGTCGTTTGAGGTCAACGTACAGGGTTACTTCACTGAAGTGAGTAGACCCACATGTGCATATATGTATGTATGTGTGTGTGTATGTAATATACAGTGTTTACAAATGTATATGTACATATACCACTTATTTACACACACACACGTGTAAGAACAGAACAAAAAATAAATTGCAATTTCAAAGTAAACTATTATAACTCAACTCCTTTTTTTGCCATTTTTCATATCTACGCATCCCAATCCTTCATAACATTTCTGCATCTCTTTGTTAGCAAATAAAAGTTATTCACAATATGTTTTGCATCTCATCTGTATATTACAAACAAAATTCTTTCTATCATATAGTACATTTCCTTGTCTTGTTTTTCATAGTATAGTAGAATATTGTATTTATAGTAAATACGGTATAATACATTTTCTGTTTTTCTTCCAGAATTCTTTTACTATAGCCCATAATAAAGAACATGTTCTGAGATTTCCTCAGTTCCACATGTACAATACATTTTCACTTATTGTTTTATATAACATAGTCCCTTTAAGCAGGAAATTTATCTATAGTAAATCTCAAAAAAAAAAAAAAACTTCCTGGAATTTGATTGTCCTTAAATCACTTCTGTTTGTCCCTTATGGCACTCCTTTTATCCTTCTTGAATTCTTTCCAAGGTTCTAATAAAATTCTTTATTCATAATAGCTTAATGCCATTGTTGTTTTATTTGTCCAAATGTTTCAAAGTAAATCTGTGTAGAGCAGAGTGTGTGTTGTACCTTTAAGAGCTATTCCAGTCTGTGGGCATGTGCAAGCAACAATGCCATTTTGAGTGAGCAGTCAGTGTGAAAGCAGGTATGTGTGTAGCAGTGAGTCAGTTAGTTCGTTTAAGTTTAATGTTCCAGTTAACCATCCTGATGTGTGTGTGTAATAAACAAATTAAACAAACTCCCAGCCTTGTCATCTTCTTTGAATGCACAAGATGCGTGAGATGGTGACAGAAGTGGCATGTCTAAAACTACATGGTGTCAGCATTGGATCGGAAGTAAAACAACTTCTTCAAGACCATGAGGCGCAGAGTTACAGATGGGGGAATATACAGGAGTGAATTATCTTATGCTCAAACGACTCACAAACAGGTTAGAAAGATAAGTCCAGGTACTAAAATCCATTCAAATGATTTTTTACTCAACAAATATAAAACAAAATATTGAAAACATTCAAAACAACTTTCTAATTAAAATGTTTGAAACCGCGATGTTGATAAATATTCAAAATGCTTACAAAAATGCTTGAAATGACTACCAAATAGCATAAAATGTACAAAAAAGAGAAAACGAACATATTTTTTCACTGTGTTTCTTTTACGTATTAACTAAAGTTATTCGAAGTATCTGAAATGTGCAAAGTGTTGGCCAGTACATGCAGTATTACAGTACAGATACTTCACAGGATATGGCAATTTCAGATAGTTTATGGTGCAGCTGAATATTTTTCATGTACAGTGGATATAAAAATTGTATACACCTCTGTTAAAATGTATGGTGCAGCTGAATATTTTTCATGTACAGTGGATATAAAAATTGTATACACCCCTGTTAAAATGCCAGGTTTTTTGTGATATAAAAAAGAGACCACAATAAATAATTTCAAATCTTTTCCCACCTTTAATGTGACCTGTAACCTGTGCAGTTCAATTGAAAAACAAACTAATCTGTTAGGGAAAAAAATATAAAAAATAAAAAATGTACAATAAGCTGGTTGCATAAGTGTGCACACCATTAAACTAATACTTTGTTGAAGCACCTTTTGATTTAATACAGCATTCAGTCTTCTTGGGTACACACCTGCCATCAGTTAGAGACTGATTAACCCCAAATAAAGTTCAGCTATCCTTGTAGGATTTTCCTGACATTTACTCAGTTGCCTGCTACAGCAAAAGTCATGGTTCGCAGAGAGCTTACAAAGCATCTAAGGGATCTCATTGTTGAAAGGTTATCAGTCAGGAGAGGGGTACAAAAAATTTCCACAGCATTGGATATACCATGGAACACAGTGAAGACAGTCATCAAAAAGTGGAGAAAATATGGGACAACAGTGACGTTGCAAAGAACTGGACATCCCTCCAAAATTGATGAAAAAACAAGATGAAAACTGGTCAGGGAGGCTAGCAAGAGACCAACAGCAACACTGAAGGAGCTGCAGGAATTTCTGTAAACTACTGGTTGTGAACTACATGTGAAAATCTCCCGTATTCTCCATATGTCTGGGCTATGGGGTAGGGTTGCAAGATGGAAGCCTTTTCTTACACAGAAAAACATCCAGGCCCGGCTAAAATTTTGGAAAATATACATAGTTTCCCAAAAGCATGTGGAAAATGTGTTATGGTCTGATGAGACCAAGATTGAACTTTTTGGCCACAATTCCAAAAGGTACGTTTGGCGCAAAAACAGCACTTCGCATCACCAAAAGAACACCATCCCCCATGGTGAAGCATGGTGGTGGCTGCATCATGTTTTGGGATTGCTTTTCTTCAGCTGGAACTGGGGCTTTAGTCAAGGTGGAGGGAATTATGAACAGTTCCAAATACCAGTCACTTTTGGCCCAAAACCTTCAGATGTCTGCTAGAAAGCTGAAGAAATTAAAGTTTTGGAATGGCCCAGCCAGAGCATAGACTTAAATTCAATAAAAAATCTTTGGGTGACCTGATGATGGCTGTGCACAAGAGATGCCCTCGCAATCTGACAGATTTGGAGCACTTTTGCAAGGAAGAGTGGGCAAATATTGCCAAGTCAAGATGTGCCATGCTGATAGACTCCTACCCAAGAAGACTGAATGCTGTAATTACATCAAAAGGTGCTTCAACAAAGTATTAGTTTAAGGGTGTGCACACTTATGAAACCAGCTTATTGTACATTTTTTATATATTTTTTCCCCTAACAGATTTGTTTTTCAATTGAATTGTACAGGTTATAGGTCACAAAGGTGGGAAAAGTTTTGAAATGATTTATTGTGGTCTCATTTTTTTTTGTATCACAAAAACCTGGAACTTTAACAAGGGTGTGTAACTTTTTATATCCACTGTACCTGGTGTGTGTGTTTATACATAATTACAAAGGCATTTTGTTGGCATGGCAGAAGTGTTGCTGAAACCTGGAGAGTGTTTGAGCAAGAATGCAATATTTTCATACAGGCTGCATTTTCTGATAGACACACATACAAAGACATTTACTCTGCTTAATTTAGCTGGTTCTGAAGCCATTGAAGGGGAATGATCATTTGTGTATGCCCCAGCTTTGTATGCAGAGGAGAGGGAAGATCACTAATTTGTAGTATCGGCTGAAACCCGGGAAGACCCTGAGTGCTTAAAACGTAAATTTAGAGAAATGTGCAACCCTCACATGAATATTACAATGGAAAGGCACATATTTTACTCGAGATCAAAAGCCTGGTGAAACTTTTGTAGCATATATAACCGATTTGAGAAACAAGGCAAAAATGTGCAGATTTGGTGATTTGAGAGATGAGTTGATAAGGCAGGCTTGTGTGTGGTATTAAAGGTGATGCAGTGAGAAGTTTTATTTTGAGACTCTAATTTAACTTTGAATCAGGCCATAAAGATTTGTCAGATGTATGAGCTCACAGAAAAGCACACAAATATGCTTACAAATGAGAAAAGCATGCTTGCAGTGCCTTCCAGTACTAATGTTAATAGTATGCAGCATGAGGTTAAAAGATACAGGCCTAAGGGCTCGGCCACACCCTGAGGTTTCTCAGCAAAACCCAGAGCAGCTTCAGTAAAACCTAGAGCACACTCAGTCAAGCAGAGGGTTGACTCAGCCAAACCAGTTGTAAGCCTCATAGTTAACTGTTGTAATTGTGGTGGAAGCCATGAGCACAAACAAGAGAAGTGCTTAGCTTTTGGTCAGCAGTGCCACACATGTAAAAAGTGGAATAATTTCAAAAGGTTCTGTAAATCAAAAGGGGCACATTATTTTATTAAGAGAACATTTAAAGAGGCAAGTTGATCAACTAGAAAACTGTGACCCTACTTTTTATGTTGATGGTGTGTTTGTGCTTGGTGAAACAATTGATGCAGTAGATTTGCTGGCAAAGAATTAAGTATTTTCTACTGTTCTGATTAATGGGAGTCCTGTAGAGCTCAAGGTTGATACTGGTTCAAAGTGCAATGTTATGCCAGCAGATATGTTTACCAGAATAAGTGCTGGTGAGAAACTTGATCTGAGAAAGTGTGCAAAGCTTGTGTTGGTGAAGAAATTCATACCAAAGGCTGCGTAGTGCTTTCATGTTACTCTTCTGGGAACAGCTATGACTTGCAATTTTACATAGTCAAAAGGCATGTGCAGTCATTGTTAGGCCTCAGAGACAGTTTGAAAATGGGATTGCTTTAATTTAATAGAGAAGTCCATCATGTAAGCATGTGTAACAACGAACATTTTACCCACACTAGTTAGGCAAACTCCCAGTTGTGTATTCCATGAAATTAGATAATGAAGTAAGTCCAGTCATCAGACCAGCATTGAAAGTTCCAGTAGTCTTGCAAGGCAGAGTCAAAGCTGAGCTAGACAGAATGGTGCATCTAGGTGTAATTTGTCCAGTAGAAGAACCTACTGAATGGGTATCCTCCATGGTGGTAGCTCATAAGAAAAACTCAGATGATATTAGAATATGTATTGATCCAAGAGATTTGAACAAAGCACTAAAACGACCTCATCATATAATGTGTACAGTTGAAAAAGTTGCTGCTCTTATATTTAATGCCACTGTTTTTTCTGTCTTAGATGCAAAACTTAATTTTGGCAAATTTTGCTTGACTGAAAATCCTCATTGCTAGACACTTTCAGTACACCATTCAGAAGGTACAGATTTTTAGAATGCCATTTGGGATCACTTCTACTAATGAAGTCTTTCAACGTGTGCTGGAACAATTTTTTTCTGGCAATCCATGTGGTATTATAATAGACGATATTCTTGTAGGAGTTGATGGTGAAGTCGAACACGATAGAAATCTCAGAAAAGTTCTGCAACGTGGTCGTGAGATAAATCTTGAGCTGAATCCTCAAGTGCAAATTCAGGCTATAAGAAGTTACTTATTTGGGTCATTTGTTTACCAGTTTAGGCTTACAACCAGATCCTTCCAAGCAATCTGCTATTCTTGAGATGCCAGATCCAGAAGATGTCACTTCCCTACAGTGTTTTCTTGGCATGGTCAACTAGGTAAGTTTATTCCAGATTTGAGTGATCTTTCAGCACCACTGAGAGCTGATACGCAAGGATGTAACCTGGTCCTGGTTGGAATGCCACCAAAGAGCATTTGATGTCCTGAAATAGAATTGCCAGTCCACCCACCTTAAGATAGTATGATGTTCACAAACCTGTAACTCTTGTGAAGCCTTGAAGTTTGGTCTCAGTGCAGTCATTCTTCAAGAGGGCAGACCAGTAACCTATGCATCTAGAACTCTAACCAAACTGAGATGCGTGTGCTCAGGTAGAGAAAGAGTTCTTGGCAATTGTGTTTGCTTGTTCGAAGTTCCATGATTATATTTATGGCCGACCTAGTCAGATCGAGACTGACCACCAACCTGTGGTCTCTATTTTGAAAAAAAAAAACTATGCACACTGCTCCTGCAAGATTGCAGCACATGATGTTAAAATTGCAAAAGTACAATTTTCACTTGGTTTACAAAAAAGGCAATGTTCTTTATCTTGCTGGTACTTTGTCCCAATCACTCAGAAAAAAACACTGAACAGCATAAAAATGAGCAACCTGATTTTGAAGTCATGGAAGTGAGAAATCTTTCTTCCACACATCTTAATGAGCTTTGGACTCGCACACTTTCAGATCCAATTCTTCAAAAGCTCAACCACTTTATCAGTTGAGGATGGCCATCAAATCAGTCTTGTTTGCCACTAGAAGTATAGCAGTATTTTCCTTACAGAGATGAGATTTTGGTTGACAAAGGGTATCACCATGAAAGGTCCAAAAGTGATTGTTCCAAAATCTTTGCACTAAGAGTATATTAAAATTTTACATAGTGGCTACCCAGAAACTGAGTCTACCAAAAGAAGGACGAGAGGACTGTTATGTTGGCCTTCCATGTCATGAGACATTGAGAAGGGAGATCTCTGCGTGTTCTGTTTGTAACAGTACTAAGCCGCATCAACAAAAAGAACCACGTCAGCTAAGCCAGATTCCTGAACTGCCTTGGTCGACAGTAGCTGCAGACATTTTTGAATAGAATGGTCAACATTACAATGGTATTAGACTCTTATTCAGATTGGTTCAAGATTGACTTACTTCCTAATCTCATGTCCAGTACTGTCATCATGAAGTTGGAGACATTTTTCTGTTCATGGTAGTTCGCACAAACTCATTTCTGAAAATGGTATGCAATTTACAAGTCAGCAGTTCAAGAAATTTGCTGAAATGTAGGACTTTGAGGATACTCAGGACTACTTCTAATGTGAACAATCAAATGGCTTGGTGGAATGTGCAGTTCAGAGTGCAAAACAGCTGTTAGAAAAGTCAAAATGAGACAATAGTTATGTTTTCCTAAATCTGCTTAATCTGTATAACATTCCCCGAAACAATTTTCGTGGTTCGCCTGCCCAAAGGTTAATGTAGAGACAAACCAGAACCACACTACCAATCAATAAGAATTTGTTGGTTCCAAGTTCTAAAAACAAGAAAGCAGTAAAAAGTCAACTGCTAAAGAAGCATTTTTCCCAAAAGACCTATTATGATAAGACCAGCAAACCTCTGAATCCATAGAAAGGAGGAGAGATAGTGAGGGTGGTGTAGGCAGTGGAAGGTTTTGACCAGGTTGGACTTGTGAAACATTTGTGTGAGGAACAGAGATCGTACATAGAGTTGCAATGTAAGGAATTCAGGTGGAATCAGAAACATTTACTTCTGGTGGCCGAGCCAGTGTTGCAAAATTTTGCTTGTAACAAAGAGTCTAATTCTCAGAGTGATTTGTCTAATGTTCCTGTTCCAGAGAGAATTACATCATCTGTTCCTGAAAGTATCCCTGAAAAAATCCTCAAAAATAACATTCCCCATTGACTGCCCATGTTGTTAAACCCAGTTCTAATTATTACATTAAGAGGTCAGGTCATATCTCAAGACCTAATCTTAAATACGCAGCAACCTGGACAAGATTGTTATCGTTTGTATATATTTGTATAATGTGCAGGTTTATCTAATTGTCATTTCTCGGTTGCATGACAGACTAATCAAAGAGGGAGGATGTAGCTCAATGTGTGTGTATTGTACCTTTAAGAGCTATTCCGGTCCATGGGCATGAGCAAGCAAGAGTGCCATTTTAAGTGAGCAGCCAGAGTGAAAACATGCATGTACATAGCACTCAGTCACTCGGTTAGTTTGTTTGTTTAATATTCCAATTAACCATCCTGATGTTGTTTGTGTGTAATAAATGACTTAAACGAACATCCAGCCTCGTCATCTTATTTGAATACACAAGACAAGCGACAATCTCCATAAAAAACAGTTTGATACTTAGACACACCATTATTTTTTTGTCTGTTTATTTTTTACTTTTTTTTTTTTTTTTATTTCAGAAGGACTTCTGTTTTTTCTGTAACAGTTACCCAAATACTGAGAAGTGTAGCTGGTTCAGCCAGCGCCCTAGGCCATTACTATGAATTAGTGCCCCACCCCCTCAGCTGTTCAAGTGAAGAGGGGAAAAAACACTTCACTGAATAAGCCGATTGCTATATTATAAGCGATGAGCTTTATACAGTTAGATTTATAGCGCTCAACTCTTCCACTGAAAAGCAAAAAAAAAAAAAAAAAAAAAAAAGATGGTCCTTTTACTGGCACACCAACCAGGTGGCTGGATGCATGCCATGCCCCCTCCTCCTTCCTGCCCCATACATTCATAAGTTCATAGGTAGGTACTAGGCTATCGGCCCAAGGTCCTAAGTAAGCCTAGCCAACAAGGTTCCCTAGCTTACAGCACCCACGAAAGTTATTTTCCTGTGCCCCTGTCGATCACAGCCAGAAAAGTGATCCCCAGGGTGTAATTCCTATTTCCCATCCACTTATCAAGAGTTTTCTTGAAGAGTGCTAATGAGGAACTTTGCTTGACATAAATGGGTAGCTTGTTCCAGAGTATGGGAAGTCTCTGGGACAGGAATCTATCCCTCCAGCATGTCCTGTTTATTGTGGTGACAAGGTTTAGGTCCCTAGAGCGTGTAGCTCTGAGGGATTGGGATTTCTTTAGGTGTAGCATGTCCAACAGCTCTGGGTTTGACAAAGCTTTATATGTTAGGCAGAGATCACTTCTGGAGTAGGCGATATGTCCAGAGTAAAGCTGGAGCTTTTAGAGACGGTCAGTCAAGTCATCTGTTTGAGGTCAATAATCCTCTTTGTGAGGTACTTCTGTGGCCTTTCCAGCTGCTGCAGATGTCTTGTGAGGTACATTCCAAAAGGGGCGTTGTACTCTATAATGGGTCTAATGAGTGTCGAGTAGAGGGGAACACTGACCTCTTTTTTTTCTTTGATTGAGAACCCTTTTGTGATGAGGTGTGCCACATGGAAGGATTTCCTGAATACTGTGGCGATGTGATTATCAAAGGAGAGACTACTGTCCACTTGGGTCCCCAGGTGTCTTATCACACATTCGGCATTAAGTAGACTGCCGCCTATGTGGTAGTTCATGGGCACAGAGTTTTTACCAAAGGGGATGACAATGCACTTTTTGGCATTGAGCTTGAGGCCATGGCTCTGACACCAGGCATCTGCACCAGGCATCTGTCTCAGTGAGGCCCTTCTGTAGGATGTCCACATCATTTGGGGACTCTACTATGACTCCTAGTTTGCAGTCATCTGCGAACTTCGTTAGCCAAAGGCCTTCTGTGTTAGGTTGTACTTCAGAGAAGTAGATACCAAACAGGAGAGTTCCCAGGACTGAACCCTGTGGTACTCCACTTGTCACTGGTTTGAAGTCAAATTTGGAGTCTGCAACTTTTACAGTGTGGGTTCTGTCAGTGAGCCAGTTGGCAACCCGACTTGTGACGTAGGGATTTATACCTAGTTTAGCTATAATTCCAGAATGGGGGATGGTGTCGAAAGCCTTGGTGAGGTCAAGATAGGCTGTGTGTACCACCTTACCCTCGTCTATGGCTTTGGTGACTGCCTCAAAGAAGTGATCAGGTTCAGGAGACATGATCTGCCTTTCACAAACCCGAACTGGGTGGGGGTCCAGAGTTTGGAGGTTAAATGTCTTTGTTGAGTTCTATGATGATGCGTTCCATGGCCTTGCAGACCAGGCTCTTCAGGCTAATAGGGCAATAGTTCCCAGGATCAGTGGTGGCTCCCCCTTTCTGGAGTGTTGCTGTGTGCCATTCAGTGGGCACAAAGCCTGATGTGAGACTATGATTGAACATGGTGCTTAGGTGGGGAGCCATTTCGTTCTGAAGTTCATGTAAAACGCAGCCTGGGATGTTGTCCGGTCCCATGGATGCTGTGTTTTGTCTTTCGAGTGCGCAGCTTTTATCTGCGTAGTTGTGATTACAGGGACTTTGCATTCTTCCTGTATAGATATGGGCCTTTTAGGGGGTGAGGGGGGTAAAGTTAGCACTGAACCTGTCTGCCAGGACGTTGGCAATGTCAGTTGGTTCTATAATTTTCATGCCATTGTGCTGTAATTCAGAGCAGATCTGGGTGTTGCCATTGAGATTCTTGACATAGCTATAGAATGCTTTGTGGTTGTCTGTAGAATCAGTGGCGATTTTGTTTTCGTAGCCAAGTTTGGAGGATCTTATAAGGGATCTCAGCTTCTTACTGAGACTGACCAGGGAACTCCTCCGCTCATGGGATTTTACTCTATTTTGCAACAGTTTCTTCCTTCTGTTGTAGAGTTTGTTTATGGCAGATGACTACCAGATTGGCTTCCTTTTTTTGGAGGATTGTTTGGGATAGCACTATCCATACACTCATGTAAGTGCTTATAGAGTACATCTGTGTAGGATCCAGCAGTCGTAACTGCATTGTCCATCTGCATGGGTGTTATGAAGTTCACCACTTCTGTCTTAAGAAGTATGAAGTAGGCTTTGGAGACATTGTTTACCGTGATTTCCTTAATGGGGGGTGGGGGCGGGATGTGGATATCCAGGGTGATTAGCTTTTGGTTGGATATGGCCAACGAGGAGTTGACTTCAGGTGTGGAACACCGGTCATTCATGTTGGTAATGACTAGGTCTAGGATATTGTTGCCCCTGGTGGGGGTGTGGGTAAGTTGATCCAGGGCATTGGAATTTATGAATTCCAGAAAGCGTTGAGCAAAGGAATTGGTACATGAGTAGTTTTCCCAGTTAGTGGTGGGGTAGTTGAAATTGCCCATTATAAGGGTGTTTGGCTGAACCCTAATATTTTCCAGTATATCAAGAAAAGAGGAGTGGGAATCTTGGGGCATGGTGGGGGATCTGTAGCAAGCTACAATTTGGATTGTAGTTTTGCCCAGAGTTAGTTGCACGTGGATAACCTTGGATGCATTATGCTGAGTAACTAGCCTGGAGGTGTGGATATCCTTAATGAATATGGACACACCTCCGCCTTTGGTGTTCTGGTCCAGGTTAGGTGGCCGAAAAGTGTGGTATGAGTTATAGCCTGGTAATGCAGGGGTGCTCTCTCGAGCCTTGAACCAGGTCTCAGTCACTGCACAGATATCGATGTTCTCCATTTTAAGCAGTGCCTCGAGGGAGTGCATTTTGAGATTTAGACTTCTAGCATTGAGTAGCATTACCCTCTGTTTTTGCTTGCCTGTTCTTGTTACGGTGGTGAATTTGTCATTTGATCCTTGCCTAAAAAAGGCACTATAGGGGCAGCAAGAGCCTTAGCCAGTGTCCGGAATCCCAGAGGTGGCAGGTGCAGACCATCTCTGGCAAAGCAATCGTGGTCTGTCGACCATGTCGTCCCAGGCAAACAGATACTGGATCCCATTAGAATGACACCAGAAGCTTAGTCAATTGTTGAAGTCAATCATTTTGTCCTTGTACTGCGGTATCATTCTGGGCGATAACAGGATGCTTCTCAGGGCTAGGGTCACACCTGCCTGGGCTACAAGATCAGAGAGCTCTTCCATGTTTCACATGTAGTCCAGGGAGGTACATCTCAAGTCATTCACACCAACATGGACAATGACAGAGTCATATTTGTACTTGTGGAGTGACCTGAGTGTGTGGGTTCTGTGGCGGATCCTGGCACCCGACAGGCAGCTGACAGTAACCTTCTCCTTGATGTTCTTCGTGTTTCACTGTTGCAGTCATTGCAATTGGGTTATCTGCTTGCAGTAGCCCTCAGTCGGCCTGATTAACAAAGTCTTGGGTCCTGCGTCAAGTTGCTGTCCCTTCTTTGTCAGGGGTATTAAACATGCAGCCGACGCCATTACATCAGTCTTTCTTGCCGTGCGGTGCCCGAAGCAGAAGCAGTTCCCAAGTGCTGGTCGACCGACACATGAAATTTTCATTTTCGAGTTTCAGAACCGAAGTCTTCAACTAAAGCTAAGTACCCTTTTGGGGAAGCTTTTTCTTGCTCCTTACCGATGTCAGTAAAAGTTGATAATTGCATTACTTGTGGAAAGCAAATACCTCACAAAGATTTTCATTCGTACTGTCTTCCTTGCCTAGGCCCTGACCACGACGTACCTTGCTGTCGGTTTTGTGCTTTATTTAATCAGCACACTATCCATCGTCGGTATATTTTCACCTCTAAATATTTCGGTTCTCTGTTTAATTATTCAGAAATGTCGTTGGTTAGCCATCCGACTACTGAAATTCTTAAATGCAAAGTTAAAGACAGAGACAGGCCACCGAGGTCCAAAGCTGCCGACGATGCTTCTCCTAAGCCAGTTGCCAGTTCGCCGGTACTCAGTGAGGTGCTTTCGCAGCCCCTGATACCTGCTACTTCTGACTCACAGGCCTCTACTGAGACCCATTTGGAGTCCAGTATTCTGCGAGATGCTTCAACTGTGGAACCTGCGGATATCTCTACCTTGGATGGGTCCGGAGCCACTGTGCAGGCACCGGATTCTGAGGGTGTATTCAAGCCTACGGACTTGCGTATTAAACCGACGCCTCCTTCTTCATTTAGACCAAAATCTCAAACCATGCCTAAGAAACCGACGCCCAGGCCGCATGCTCAAGCCTCTATGCCTAAAAACAAATAAGAATGGCTGAAGATCTTATAATTCTAATCAGGGGAAGCCAACCTCCCCCTTCTAAGAGACCTAGGACTGAAGTTGTTTATGAATCTCCTGACCAGGATTCTGATTTTTCTGATTCTTCTGATGATCTGTATTTGCCCTTATCTACTTATGAGGATTCTGATGCAGAGGACTCTATTCCCTTTGCTTCCCCTCCAGAGGATTTTTCTTTTGGTGAGAGCTTACATACTCTAAGGGAGCATTTCCACTGGGAAAATCAGGATTTTTCTGATTCAAAAAAGAGGCTTGGGGATTTCTTACTCCTGCCTCAGCATAGGCCTTTAGCTATACCTCCTGTACTAGACATTGTTGATGATGCCTTTTCAGAATCTAGTTTGCCCCCTGGTTCTTTGCCTCCTGCTCCCAGAAAACCTGACAGATATTACAGGGTTCCTGATGCACACAAGTTCCTTTTTAAAAATCCTATTGCGGATTCTGAGACTATTTTACAGGACCCAAGGGCATTAAGGCTTCTACTGCTAAAAATCCTACCCTCTCTGATAGAGACTCCAGGACGCTGGATAGATGGGGTAAGAAGGTTTACACTTCTGCAACCTTGGCCATTAGGGCTTTAAACTGCCAGTTTCATATGTTAAAGTTTCAACATGTTACTGGATTGCTTAAACAGAAAATGATGTTGATTCCCGACTGTGCTGAAAATAAAGAATTACAGGATTTAATGCATTCTGCTGAACAGGTTGGAAAACATACTTTGCAGTGTGGATTTGATTAATTAGAGGCCTCTTGCAGGGCTGTTACTGGGTGTGTGCTCAGAGGCATGCTTGGCTTAAGGAGCAATCTTTGCCTGATCATGTTAAAGCTAAATTGTTGGATGCTCCCTTAAATCAGGAGCACCTGTTTGCCAACAAGGCTGAGGAAGTTCTTAAAAAGATGGAAAATAAAGCTAAATCTATGCAAACTGTTAACGATTTCTTACAAGTTCAGCCTCCTAGATTTAGTAGGCACTGGCCCTCTAAGAATTGGTTCTTTCCAGCCCCCTCCAGGTCTTCTCAAGCCAAAGCTAGACACAGCAGAAACCCCAGGTTTCAGTCCCAAGGGACACACAAGACTAAGCAGTGGGGGGGTTTCCGCACCCAAATCTGAGAGTAGTAAGACTCCCCCTATGGAAAACTGTCTCAATGACTTGCTTTTAAAACTTCCAAGCACTTCCCAACTGAATGCTCCTTTAGATGGAAAGATTGGTCTGCAGGCCAAAAACTGGGAACTCTTTACCCAGGACAAATGGGTTTTAAATAGTGTCCCAGGGATACAGATTTCACTTCCACACATTACCAACACCAAGCAGGTGGCCAGATCTACCCCCAAATCAGTGGGCAGAGACCCAAAATCAAGTACTCTCTCTCTTAAACATGGGGGCTATTCAGTTGGTACCAGAAGAGGAAAAGGGACAAGGTTTCTATTTGAGACTTTTCCTGGTACCCAGAAAAGGCAGTATATGGCGTCCTATCCTGGACCTTTCTACTCTAAACACCTTTCTGGTGATTACAAAATTCAAAATGCTGACTCTTCACCAGCTGCTTCCTATGCTAGGCAAAGATTCATGGTTTGCAACACTAGACTTAAAAGAAGCATAACTGCACATCCCTAACAGGGAGTCTTGCAGAACATACCTATGCTTCAAAGCAGGCTACATGCACTATCAATTCTCTGCACTGCCCTTTGGCTTTTCTACTGCGCCCAGGTTATTCACAAAGTGCCTAGCTCCAGTCATTGCATTTTGCAGGCAAAGAAATATTCAAATATACCCATACCTGGACGACTGTCTAATTCAGGCAGAAAGCCAGGACATACGTTTGAATCATCTGGCCTTTGTTCAAAGGGTACTGAATTGTCTGGGGTACACCATAAATGAAAAGAAGTCACACCTAGTACCCTGTCAACAAGTTGTATTCCTGGGAGCATGCTTGAATACACTTCCCAGATGGCTTTCCTCACGCCAGAGAAACTGAGTCATTTGACAACCTACTTCAAACAAGTGGCCACAAAAACCCAGATATCTTCAAGGCAAATACTGCATGCCTTGGGGTTCATGGCCTCCTGCATTCTTCTAATTCCATATGCAAGGCTGCATATGAGGAAACTACAATGGTATCTCAAAAGCCTATGGTGTCAACATTCACAGGGTCTAGAAGCAAAGATTCCTATCATGCCTTGCCTACGCCTAGAGTTCCTTTGATGGGCAGAGGCCTGCCATCAAAACAGGGGACTACCATTCACACTATCCCCCGTTGCCCGAATCTTAACAGACACAGCAGACTATGCATGGGAGGCACACCTGGCAGGAAAGTGCATTCAGGGAAATGGAACTCAAGTCAAATGCACCTGCATATAAATCAAAAGGAAATGTTAGCTGTACAGAATGCTCTGACAGCCGTCAAGGACCACATTCATCCAGGACAACTAATGGTAAAGACGGACGACACCACTGTCATGTGGTACATAAGCAGGGGGGGGTACACATTCTTACCCCCTCTGCAGACTATTCATGGCATTGTGGAACACAGCCTTGAGCTACCAAGTGAATCTACAAGCTCAATTCCTGCCAGGAAAACTAAATACACTGGCAGACGGACTAAGCAGAAACCTCATGGACCCAGATGAGTGGAAATTGGAACCAAGGATTTTCAACATGTTGACAAGCAAACGGGGGAGCCCAGATATAGACCTGTTTGCCTCCCCCAGAACCATCAGTTGGACAAATTTTGCACAATGATTCCCCACAAGCTAGCTTAGAAAGTGGATACTCTGTCCTTCAGCTGGAAAAACCTATCAGTTTATGCCTTTCCTCCTCTGCCTCTGCTCTCTAAGGTACTACTAAAGATCAAACAGGACAAGCCAAGGACTGTTTTAATTGCACCAGACTGGCCTCGCCAACACTGGGCGCAGTGTGTCACGTTTGGCCCCATGGCACCTGCCTCAGACTCTTTTCCTGTTGTCTCAGCAGGAGAACCAGATTCTGCACACACAGCTGCAAACCCTGAACCTAGCAGCCTGGCTAATTACCTAATTTCTCCTTTACCATCCCTCAGTAAGTCAGTGATGGATGTCATTTTAGAAGCAAGGAGGCCTAGTACTAGAAAATCTTATGCTGCAAAATGGAAAAGATTTTGTCCTGGAGCCAGTCTCAAGGAATGAGTGCAGCAGTGCCCAATTTACCTCAAATTCTACAGTACTTGTCTGAGATGCTTCATAAGGGCTTGTCCTTTTCCTCCATTAAAATTCATGCCTCATCTTTTTCAGCTCATTATAGCACAGAGCCTCCCCTCTTCTCTCATCCACTGCTCAAGCAGTTCCTCAGAGGGGCCAAAAATGTAAGGCCACCCAGGAGAGCTCCAACTCCAGCGTGGGACGTTAACTTTGTCTCTTTCCCGGAAAATGGCTTTCCTTTTAGCAATCACTTCTGCAAGAAGGGTATCTGAATTACAGGCCCTTATGGTAGTGGAACCTTTCATCATCTTTCATGTGGACAGGGTGTCCCTCAGAACCAATCCCTCCTTCATGCCCAAGGTGGTATCCAGTGTGGCTCTTAATCAGTCCATTCATTTGCCTACCTTCTTTCCTAACCCACAGAACAAAGGGGAACGGATACTGCACTCTTTAGATGTGCACAGACAGCTTAGATTCTACTTGGACAGGACTAAACCTCAAAGGAAAACTGAACAACTGCTGGTGACATTTGCTGCAGGGACAGAGGGGAAAGCTATTTCAAAACAAACCATTTCAAAATGGATAGGCCACTGCATTCATTTCTGCTATAAGCACCATGGAAAACCTGTCCCACAGGGTATCGGACCCCATTCAACCAGGGCTGTATCTACCTCTACAGCCTTTCTCAGAAGCATCCCTACTAGGGACATCCTAGAAGCTGCTATCTGGAGTTCTGTACATACTTTCACCAAGCATTATCATTTGTCAATTTTCTCTAAATCCAGAGCTGGTTTTGCCACTGCAGTCTTACAGGGCCTTATAGCTGGTCCTAATTATATTTAAATTCCTCCTCCCAACCTTAGCTTTGGGAATCTACCCAAATGTAATGACTGCAACAGTGAAACACGAAGAACATAGTACAGTTATGTACACTTACCATAAATGTAGATGTTCGAGTGTATTCACTGTTGCAGTCCTGGTTACCCTCCCTCCAGTCCCCTTTCTTCTTTTAGCTATACCTCTGTTCTCACTTAATATGCCCAAAAAGCTTTTTGGTGTATTTGCTTTTTTGTTGGAGGTTGTTGTTGAGTCTTTTGGCTTTTCCCGGTTAGGGGTCGCAACAGCGGAACTCCGGTCCGCTAAGGATTGGTAGTTGATTTTTACGTGCCGAGTTACCAGCCCTGATGCACAACCTTCAACGAAGGTATGCCCATTCACGCATGTCTCCACGCAGAAGACAATCTAGCTGAGAATCGAACTGGACAGCGTCTTATTGTGAGGCGACAATGCTACCGCAGCACCACATATATCCTTGTATTTATAAATTTAATTGCTTCCCATTAGGGGGCCACCTGACATCTGGGGCAAGAAAAACTGATGTAGTGGTGTCGGCTGCATGTTTTATACCCCTGACGACCTGACGTCATGGAAAAAGGGACAGCAACCAACGCAGCACCCAAGACTTTGTTAATCAGGCCGACTGAGGGCTACTGCAAGCAGATAACCCAAATGTAATGACTATAACAGTGAATACACTTGAACATCTACATTTATATAAGTGTACACAACTGTACTTTTAGCCTGGTGAGTGGGATAGCAGTGTCATTGCTGGCTTTCCCCAAGCCTCCAACATATTTTATTTAAAAAAAATTCTTCTTTTAATCTGTAGCAGTCAATTTATTGTGCTGTAAATGTAGCAGACAGTTGCTACAGCTTACCCCCAGCCCGCAGGTAGCACTACAGCACTCATGTTTTACTTTAATCTTCTTTTTAAACTGTAGAAAACAGTTGCTACAGTTTGTGCCCTGCCTGCATGGAGCACTACAGTGCTAAGGTTTTAGATTGATATTTTTTTTTTACTTTTTGAACTGCACGCAGTTGTTACAGTTTAGACCACACATGGAGCACTATATTGCACCACACATGATTATGTCCCGAAACACTTTGCATCTGAGGCAGTTACCCCTCTTGCCCAATCCTTGCAAAGCTACTGTTAATGCTGTCTGTTTTTCATAGAGAATACATCTTTATATCATATTTTATTATAAAATTTCCAGGAGACGTGTAGTTTCTTAGATGTTTACATTGCACTGTGTAAGTTAGTACTGTAAAGGCAAGAACTCCGTATGACCTTTATTGTGTGGATGTCAGCAAACACTTCTGAAACTTTTTTTTTTTTTCAAAAATTACCATGATATCATAAAAACAGATTAAAGATGAATTAAAAAAAATGAAAGATGTAATTCTGGTATTGACTGAGTTTTTCAGCCAGAACAAATACCACTTGTATATTGTTGCTTTGAACTGAATGACAAAAAGGATAGTAGGTACATTTATTAACCCTAAAGCTCCTTTCTCAAACTGAGGGTACAAAATCACTGGCTTGACTGGGTTAAGCCTTGACTGCCATATTATAGAAAAAAAATCTGCAGCAATTCTTTTTCTGAGAGATTTTTTTTTTTATTGTGGTTACCCTACTGTAATTTGTTGCTATCATTCTAAAGGATAATTTAAAGGGCAGTTATGGGAAGAAACTGGGGGGGGGGGTGTATATATATATATATATATATATATATATATATATATATATATATATATATATATATATATATATATACAAAATCCTCGTAGCACCCAGAAACTGTATGCAGCAGCCAAGCGATAACACTAGTATAAATTTCAAGAGTAAAACAAGCAGTAATTCAAGTCGCTCTTTCCACAAAATCACGTAGTCACAAACTCAAATAATAATCCAGCGTATTTAATCATGTAATACAGACAGAACGTAAGCGCTTTCACGATTTAACATCGCTTCATCAGACGTAAGTTACGTCTGATGAAGCGATGTTAAATACGCTGTCTATTATTTGAGTTTGTGACTGATTTTGTGAAAGACTCTTGAATTACTGCTTGTTTTACTCTTGAAATTTATACTAGTGTTATCGCTTGGCTGCTGCATACAGTTTCTGGGTGCTATGAGGATTTTGTATATATTGTTGGGCTGTTCGTGAGTTTTTTACATATATATATATATATATATAAAACAGTTTGACTGGCAAAATGATCAAAATCAGCTTCATTGTTTGTTGAAAGCACCACTCACCGAATACTTTCTAAATCAAAAATTCACTGATCAAAAAAGGAGAACAAAAGCTCTTTTCCACACAGTGAATTTAATTAAAAAAAAAAAAAAACTAACAGTACCCCCAGATGAGCTTCATCTGAAAGTGGTACTGTCAGGGAAAGTTTTTTTCTTAAGGTAATTTGTAAGAATAGACTCTGGGCAGTATTAGAGTTAGGGAGGCGTTAGCAGACATGAGTAAGGTAGGTAGGGGAGCTTTTTAAGGGGAAAAGCCCCCCTGCCTACATTAGTAATGCATTCTAACCTTAGTCCTACCCCTAACCTTCACCTAAAGAAAAAAAAAACTTTCAATAGCGCTATCACTGCCACTATTCAGACAGACAAACATAGGTCTGAATGTTGTAGAGGAATTATGCTTTACAGATTGTAAAGGGAAATTGAGTTCCTTTTGTGAACGTTGGTAGGTTTGATGCTTTTTTTTTTTTTTTTTTTTTTTTTCAGTCTTTTCGTGTTAAGCATTTTGACATTTCATTCAGAATATATTTTTTTTCACATATCTAACATTTTCTTGAATAATCTGTATCCACAAAACTTCTGTTCTTGTCATGCATTAATTCTTTTATTGCATCTTCACTCGTCACACTTTTGCTAGAATATGAGCTACTTCCTTTTTGTCCTTAAAAATTGTTCTGCTTATGCAATAAATTACTAATGTTTCTCTGTATCTGTTTTTGTCTGTCTTAAATTTTACATGTTCTTAACACTGAACGTTGCAATTAAACCCTTACACAGTTCTTTTTTTTTTCTTTATTCCTTATATACTTTCTTTTGAAATATATACATTTATTATTCTTTTTTTAGAAGCCAAGTCCCATTTTGACCATGATTTGTAAAATTGCATTGTAGTCTCATGATTTGGCTACAACTGCATTATTTCATAATTTAGCATGTGTGATTTGGTGTATTTCCCTGTTAATATTTATCCCCCTTACCTTACACTATTTCTTCTAATATTTAGTGTGTTAGTGGTATATTAGGTAGCACACTCACCTTAGGTGCTGAAGACCAAAAGGCTGTGAGTTCCTTTCCCACGTCATTTGATTGGGTTGCTGGCACTGCAGTGCAACATTAGGGAGGTGCTGCACTCTTGAGTCCATCGTCTTCTGTTTGAGGTGTTAAACTGAGGTCCCATCTACTTGAGTTATTGGATATAAAATGTCTTACTGCACATGTCAAAACAAGTAGGAGAAGTTTTTCAGCAGGAGAAATATCACCTGTGGTCTTTCCTGAAAAGAGGCCACTACCCTGGTGGGGTTAACCCACTTAAATAAATAAATGTGTTTATATGGCTAGATGAACAGTAAATACTGCCACTTTGCACTCAACTGCTGCTTCCTTTAATGTTTGTAAGTATATCACATAGTCTGTTTTTGTTTTAACTGCTACATTTGTATATATGTGTACTGTCTTCTTAAAATGAAAAATTCCACATTTTAATAATTCTCTGTCTTTTAATCAGTGTAGACAAATGTGTAATTTTTTTGTACTTAGTCCAAGCTGTATATGTGGTCGTGTGTAGGATGTGACGCCCGTGCCCTGCCCCAACAATCAAGAAGCCTCAATCCTCACTACTAACACCAGTGAGGGGCATCTCATATAGTAGGAAAGGATAACAAATACACACAGTAAAGTGCAATTTCCGTTAAGAGCACACAGAGATCACAGTCAGTTCAGGGCTGGTCACTCCCTTGTTCTCCAGTTCCCCAATAAGACTCCCCACTGGCACAGCTATAGGGTCCAGATCTCAGCGTAGTGGTCAAGCTAAAACCTCCAGCACCCTCTCTGTCCAACCAGTGCTTCGTGTCCCTACCCAGGTAGCTGACAGACACACACACACACACACACACACATATGCTTTAAGAGTTTATACAACTGCACAGACACTCCTGGGAAAGGCTGGCACAGGTTCTCCAGCTGTGCCCCTTTTTTCCAGACTATACGGTAGTACCAGCTGCCACCACCCACTAATATGCATCAGTTACTCAAAGGCCCTTAAAAGAGTGCCCAGTTATTACTGTTTAATATTATTATCCAATTGATAGTATAGCCCAGGGCTAAAGCTATTGGAGTGGCTTTGTACAATTTTACCAAAGGAATGCAAACATTCTAAAGAGCTTAAATTATCTCTACAAAAACAGCCACAGTTGAAAGGGTTTAAAAATATTTAATAACAGTCAAAACACAAGACAATACTTTTTACTACACAGTGTTAGTCAAGAGTACAGAGATCACAGAGAAATACTTAAAATAATTCAGTAGTACAGTTCTGACATCACAGAAAAACACGTAGTCTAATCTTTCTAGTTTCTAAAAGAAAACACAAATCTAAGATAAGCTTACATATAGAGCAAGACAGTGCTGGTAAGTTGGATGGTCAAGACTAAAATGCTTAATGCTCTGTGATTCTCTCTGTTTTTAAAGTCACATTCCTGGTTCACATGACATCATTCTTCACACTTCCCTGGGTTCCCAGGCTAACAGAAACTACGTTTACATTCTTCACCTCTGGGAAGAAACCAGAGCAATAAAGGACATTTATGCATGCAAATTCTGGCCATTAATGATGGCCTTAAAACAATAGGTGGGATGCCTCACTCTAGACTTACTGGCTCTGAGTTTTGACGTCAAAGGGTCACAACATGCTTTACTTGGTCAGTAGAGTGCACTGTTGTTACATTATTTTCCAATTCCACGTGTAACACTATTTTTACCATTTAAGACAACAAGCCTGTTGTTTACATTAATATTTACAGATGACAGAATTACCTCTAAAATTCCATCTGGCTAGGCTGGCAGCCTTCACTTATCTTCACATCCCCCCCCCCAGGAGAACTCAAGCTAGTTTTTCAAGTGACCCTTGAGAAATGCTGCTTGAGGGAGTTAGGTCTGAGTATAACTTAACCCCGTTCCCTGTCTTGAGAGCCCATCTGCATTGGTATTGCTAATCCCACTGTGGTGCTACACGGACATATATGCTTGCAACCCCAGGCTCTATCTTAGCAACCTGGCATTTTGCTGGCTGGCTCTGTTTAACCATGTTAGGGGGTTGTGATCTGTCATAACAGTGAATTTCCTTCCATGCAGATAAGGCTGAAGTTTCTGCAGTGCCCACAATATAGCTAGACATTCCTTTTATACAACTGCATAGTATTCCTCCCTGGGTTGGAGCTTACAACTGAGATAAACCACTTGGTGCTCTTCCTCCTCTGAAGAAATCTGGCTAAGTACAGCCCCCACCCCTTGGTTTGAAGCATCCACCTGCACAACAAATTATTTGCTGTAATCTGGACTGTCTAACGTGGGGGGAGGGTACTCCCAAAGCTTCTTTAAGCGTCTGGAATGCCTGCTCACATGCTGGGGTCCACACTACCTTATCTGGCCTGTTCTTCCTTGTCAGGTCTCTGAGGGGAGCAGCTATGGTACTATAACTGGGGATGAACTTTCTGTAGTACCCTGCTGTCCCTAAAAATGCCTTCACCTGCTTTTTTAGTAACAGGTGCAGGCCATGCCTGAATGGCTTCCACTTTGGCAGTTTCTGGCCTTATCTTACACTCCCCACTCTATGTCCTAGGTAGGAGACCTCTGTCATACCCACCTGACATTTGCTCGGCTTAATGGTCAACCCTGCCCTCTGTAGTCTGCCCAAAACCTCCCTGACATGCTGAAGGTGCTGTGTCCCGGAATGGCTGTAGATGGCAATATCATCTAAATAAGCAAGGGCAAACCCTCCTGCGCCTGCTAGGATATGATCTACCAGCCTCTGGAAAGTTGCTGGGGCATTCTTCATCCCAAAGGGCATCTTTGTGAATTCGTACAAACCAAAAGGAGTTACAAAGTCTGACTTCTCTCTAGCACTGGGAGTCAAGGGCACCTGCCAGTATCGCTTGGTAAGATCAATGGTTGTAAGATACTTAGCCCCATCCAGCTGCTGTAGGGCCTCATCTTTCCTAGGCATGGAGTAAGCATCCGACTCTGTGTTACTATTTAATTTCCTGTAGTCCACACAGAACCTGGTGCTGCCATCCTTCTTTGGCACCAGCACCACTGGGGAGGCCCAGGGACTGTTGGACTCTTGAATCACCGCTAGTTCCAACATCTCCTGTACCTCCTCCCTCAGAGTCTGACTCTCTTTCAGGCACTCTATAAGGGGCCTGCCTAATAGGCCTTTCGGGTCCTGTATCCACCTGGTGCTGACCCAGGTGGGTGCACCCTGGTTTCCCAGTGAACATGTCCCCAAATTCCTGCAACACTGCTCAGTTTTCTTGAACCTGTGTAGGAGATAGCTGCTGGGACATTGCTACCCCTTCCACTGAGGTGTTAGCCCGAGCCTCACCGAGGTGATCAGTCCACAGATCTCCCTCAGACTCCTCCTTCAATCCACTCAAATGCTCAGCACAAGGGTCTCCCTATCCTGGTAAGGTTTTTATCATGTTAACATGGAACAATTTAGCCCTTGCCGTCTGCCTAGCAGTTCTGCCGTGTAGTTAACATCACTTACCTTTCTTACCACCTTGTAGGGTCCCTCCCAAGCTACTTGCAGTTTGTTCTGTCTGACAGGAATGAGATCCATTACCTGTTGCCCCACAGCATACTCTCTAGCTCAAGCATTCCTGTCATACCACACCTTTTACTGTTGTTGGGCTTCTGCCAGGTTTTCCCTGAGCCAAGCCCATGAGTTCCCTGAGCCTTGTCCTGAGGTTTTGGACGTATGCCACAACAGACTCCTTGTGAGACTTGCACTCACCTTCCCACTCATCTCAAATTAAATCTAGAGGTCCCCTCACCCTATGCCCATACAGCAACTCAAAGGGTGAAAAACCTGTAGATTCCTGGGGAACTTCTCTGTAAGCAAACAGATGGGGCAAATATTTGTCCCACTCCCTCTTAAACTGATCTGCAAATGCTGGTAGCATGGACTTGATTTTAGGGTTTAACCTCTTAACAAGACCATTAGTCTGGGGATGTTAGGGGTGGTCTTAATGTGCCACAGGACTTCCACACACACAAGCCAACAGGTCTGAATGAAATTGGCATCTCTGTCAGTCAATATTTCTTTTGGGAAACCTACCCTGCTGAAAATCTCTAACAAAGCATTTGCCACCCCCTCTTCCTCAGTGGAGGACAAAGCCACTGCCTCAGGGTATTGTGTAGCATAATCCACTACTACAAGGATATACTTTTTTCCCTGTGGAACTTGGGGTACTCAGAGGACCCACAATATCCATAGCTACCCTCTGGAATGGCTCCTCAGTCACAGGCAAAGGCATCAAAGGAGCTGTCAACTTGTCTCTTGCCTTGCCTACCTTTTGGCACTGCTCACATGTCCTGCATTACCTTGTTACATCTCTGGAAATTCCAGACTAATAGAAGTTCTGCATAATATGCCTCTTTGTACGTTTTATGCCCATATGACCTGCAAAGGGATTATCATGGGCTATGGCTAGAAGCGCCAGATGGTAGGCTTTAGGCACTACCAACTGCTGTACTCTCTCACCTTCTAGCCCTCCCTCAGGGGTCCACTCTTTGTATAGTAACCCTTTGTCCCAGTATACAGATTCCCCCTTTCCTTGAGAATCAGGTGCCTCCCTACGTACCTGCCTCAGGCCTTGCAATGTAGGGTCTGAGAGCTGAGCCTGTCTCAACTCTGTCCTTGTAACCCTTCCCAGCTCCCCTAACACAGGAAGTGTGGCATCCCCTGACAGTGGTGCCTCTCTGTCAGCCTGGGTACTACTACTCACCTCTACCTTTGCAGTCACTCTGTCCAAGGGACCATCAGTGCCCCCAAGCAGCTGTGGCTCACCTTCAGTCTCACTGCTACAGGGTAGCTCCCTCCCTGAAGTAACCACCTCACCAGTCCTGGCTGCAAGTATGCAGTCTGTCTGGGTCTCCCCCAGGCTGCCAGACTTACCTGCTTGTCTAGAAGCCTGACTGCGTGTAACTGGACAAGCACAGGGTACTGCACTATCAAAATCATTCCCTGTCAGGACATCTGCAGGTATAGCCTCAAACACACTTACTTGCTGGCTTCCTTTTCCACCTTTACAGTCCAGGTGAACCCTAGCCAAAGGTGTTTGGAATGGGATCCCTCCTAAATCCCTGACTGGCATAAACTGTCCAGGCAGGTAGTGCTGCTCTGTAACCATTGCAGGCTTTACAATGGTTATATCAGAGGGTGTCTCTCTCTTGGCAATGGCCTCTTTGCCATTCACTACAACAGGATATAACCTCTGGTGGTAGTTTGGTACCCTTGCTGTCCCAAGACAACCTACTATTGGCATTTTGTCTTTCCCACTTGCTGGCTCCCTCACCTTTTGTTCCCCACCTTGCCTGTATGCCACATGGCCCCACTGGTTGCATTCAAAACATTTAACCCTAGCTCTTGGACGTGTACCTGGACTTGTGGCTTCCCCTGCTACTGGCAGATTCTGTTGGGGCAGTCTGTGCTGCCCATCATGAGTTCATTTAGACCCATGAGTAGTACTGGGAGTCCCTTTCCTGTGCAGGGCTGCCCTGCTTGCCAGATATAGGTCTCCCTTTCTCCCAAACTCATCTGAAGTAGCACATTGTCTATTAGCTAACCAGATCCTCAGGCAAAGTGCTAAGGGCTTGTTCCCTCACCAAAAGGTCTACCAGCCCTTTAAAAGTGGTGACCTGACATCCACTCACTCAGCTATGAAAATAAGTGCTCAGTTCAGCTACATATTCACACACACTTTCATCTGACATGCGTCTATGCCCAATAAACTTTTTCTTATACTTTTCAGGTGTTAGCTTAAACAATTTTAACAAGTGATTTTTAACAGCAGTATAATAAAAACATGCAACTTCAGACATTTTTGACAAAACAGTTACAGCTTTACCATGGAGTAAGGTTGTCGGGAACCGTACCCAGAGCCTTTGGTCAACACTATACTGTTTGCATACCCTCTCAAACATATGAATGAAACTATCAAAATTATCCCCCTTTTTAAACTGCGGAAGAAATTTACTGACCTTTTGTTGCTCTGGGATCCAGTTACTCCCTTCCCCATTACTTCCATGACTCAGCATTTCCCTCTCATGCTTCCTCTGCCGTTCCTTTTCCTCGGCTTCTAGGCATAGCAGTTTCTCATTCTCCTCAGCCTGTAGACCTCTCAGTCTCTCAACTGCTTCTAGCTCCAAACACCTAGCCTCCAACTCGTCTCTTTAGCTCCAGATGGATTTTTAAGTGCTCTGCAGAAAGGTTGAGCTGTCCATTCTCCAAGGGTATTGTATCTCCACTGCCAGTCTGATTGTCGTCGTGGTTGCTGTTTTCTGAAGCAGCTGTAACCAAGGCTGCAGTCAGGTCTGCCTTATTCAGATTTCCATACACCAGTCCCCTAGCCTGGCACATCTCATCCAGCTGTCTCCTTGTCAGCTTTCCATACTCCTCTGCTGACATGCTGCCTGCTCACCCTGACTAACAAAGCTAACAAAAGAAATAAAACAATTGTGATCTGAACTCTGAGTATTCACTGCTTGGCTGATTTAGAGTACAAAACACCTTCAAAGCTCACTGTACACAAGCTACAGGAATTCACTCTACCCACACCACTACAAGCCAGTTAGTATTTGCCACCAATTAATATGTGATGTGGATATTCCACCACTGCCAAACAATTAATATGTGACACCCGTGTCCTGGCCCAGCAATCAAGGAGCCTCAATCCTCACCACTAACACCAGTGAGGGGTGTCTCATATAGGAGGAAAGGATAGCAAATACACACAGTAAAGTGCAATTTACCTTAAGAGCACACAGAGATCACAGTCAGTCTGGGGCTGGTCACTCCCTTGCTCTCTAGGTCCCCAATAAGACTCCCCACTGGCACAGCTATATGGTCCAGATCTCATCCTAGTGGGCAAGCTAAAACCTCCAGCTCCTGTGTCCAACCAGTGTTTCGTGCCCCTGCCCAGGTAGCTGACACACACACACACACACACACACACACACACACACACACACACTTTGAGAAGAGTTTATACAACCACATAGACACTCCTGGGAAAGGCTGGCACAGGTTCTCCAGCTGTGCCCCTTTTTCCCAGACTGTACGGTAGTACCAGCTGCCACCACCCACTAATATGTATCAGCTACTCAAAGGCCCTTAAAAGGGTTTCCAGTTATTACTGTGCAATATTATTATCCAACTGGTAGTATAGCCCAGGGTCAAAGCTATTGGAGTGGCTTTGTACAATTTTACCAAAGGCATGCAAGTACTCTAAATAGCTTAAATTATCTGTACAAAAACAGCCGCAGTTTAAAGGGTTTAAAAATATTTAATAACAAATAGTCATAATACAAGACAATACTTTTTACTTCACAGTGCTAGTCAAGAGTTCAGAGATCAAAGAGAAATACTTAAAATAATTCAGTAGTACAGTTCTGACATCACAGAAAAACACTTGGTCTAATCCTTCTAGTTTTTAGCTATTTCTAAGAGAAAACACAAATCTAAGATAAACTTACATATAGAGCAAGACAGTGCTGGTGAGTTGGATGGTCAAGACAAAAATGCTTAATGCTCTCTGATTCTCTCTGTTTTTTTTAAAATCACATTCCTGGTTCACATTACATCATTCTTCACATTTCCCTGGGTTCCCAGGCGAACAGAAGCTACATTTACATTCTTCACCTCTGGGCAGAAACCAGAGCAGTAAAGGACATTTATGCATGCAAATTCTGGCCATTAACTCTGGCCTTAAAACAATAGGCAGGATGCCTCACTCTAGAGTTACTGGCTCTGAGTTTTAACATCAAAGGGTCACAACATGCTTTATTTGGTCAGTAGAGTGCTCCAGTTCCACATGTAACACTATTTGTACCATTTAAGACTACAAGCCTGTAGTTTGCATTAATATTTACAGATGACAGAATTATCTCTAATAATTCTATCTGGCTAGGCTGGCAGCCTTCACCCTTCTTCACACAGGATACTGAGATGACCATATTCAGTTGGGATACTATAAGGCTGTTCCCAACATAACTGGTGATGGATCACATGCCACCCTGGTGTGTACTAAGCGTGATCGTCACTTTCACCACCAGTACCGTAGTAAATGCATGACTCATCAGCATGTTCTCCATCCTTATCCCCGAGAGAGGTGAGCAGACATAGACCTTTCACTTCTCTCCCTCCCCTTGTTGGCTGCTCATTGCAGTGGCCTCTTCCCAAACCCTTGTTGCCTGGGTCATAGTCAGGGTGCCATCTGTCTACACCACTCAACAAACATCAGTCCATTCTGCCTTTTACTGTTGTACATGCATATACTACTGTTAACCTTATGAGTTGCAGATTTATTCTTATACCTGCCACAGTAAAATATCTCACTGCACCTATCAGAACAATTAGGGGAAGTTAATTAGTAGGTGAAATATCACCTCGGGTCTTTCCTGAAAAGAGGCCACTACCCTAGATGGGATTAACCCACCTAAAGGATAAATAAACATGTTTATATGGCTAGATGGCAGTAAATACTGCCACTTTGCATGCAACTGCTGCCTCCTTTAATGTTTCTAAGTACATCACATAGTCTGTTTTTGTTTTAACTGCTACATTTCCATATGCGTATTGTCGTTGTCATCATTTTCTCAAAATTAAATCTCTCCATTATGCTTTCACAGCTATATAACCCATAAGAGAAGTATTAGAATTAAAAAAAAAAGAAAACTCCTGTTTCTGAACACTTAGCAGGACCAACATTCCACATTCCTTTAGTTTTCCATTTTTTTTTCAACCATAAACACTTTTGGCCTACAAGAATTATTTTTATCATTTAAACATATTACATAAGCAACTGTATGTTTACTCCATATTAGAGAATGGATGACGTGTACATTGCCACGCTGATTGGAGAACAAAAGCTCTCCAACAGGATGTTAATGTACATGTAATGCCCACTAAAAAAAAAATGAGGTTGATGCTTCACGGCAATATATTAAGCTGCTGTGAAGCTCGGACAGGTGCTATTTAGTGGGTGTAAAATTAAGAGACAAAGTAATTTAGAAAAATAAGACACAAAGTAATTTAAAAAAGGAAGAAGAAAGAAAAGGGTGCATATGTGTGTTTTGTCTGTCTGCATGTGTGCTTGCGTGCATGTAAAAAAGCAAACTGCCACCATTCTTACAGTTGCTAAACAGCACTTGCTGCTTGACAGTCGTGAAAGATAAACCAAATAAAATTAAAAGCTGTGTGTGTCTGTGTGAGTGCGAATGAAGTTGATTGCAGACTGCAGGAGGCATTCCATTAGGAGAAACAGACTTACTCAACAGCAATTGACTTAGAAAAATGGGGGAAGGAGGGAGTTGTACTTTACGTACTTTTTTGTTTGGTGAAGGATAGAGTTTCTGTCTCTTGCATTCACTGATTTGCTCCCAAGGAGACATCTGAGGATGGCTTCACTCAAAGTTTGTTAAGTGTAGGGTGTGTGTGTATGTGATGTGTGTGTGTGTCTGAGTCTGTTTCTACATGCGTGTGTTTCTGTTCATATGCTTGTGGGTTGTGTGTGTGTGTTTCTCCGCTTTGAATGTGTTTTTGTATGTCTATACATTAAATACTTAGATAACCTACATTTTTGATGTAAAATGTTTCTACCAAAAACAATTCTAAATACTACATCAAGTATGAAACAGGAGGAGGAAACTATGTATAGTACTAAAAAAAAATAAATAGAAAGCAGTTTAACCCATTGACCATTTTCCTAGGTATGATAATGCCTGAAACTGTGTGTGTTATAATCCCTCTCCCTGTGGCATTGGGCCTCAGAACACCCCTGGCCCTCTGTTGTGTCCACAGTAACACAACCCGTTTTGGCAAGATTGCTTGCATAATACTTTGTCTTCTTAAATAATTTTTGATGTTATTAGCATTAACTGACACAACAGTGGTATTCTTTTCCTTTATTAGTGTGTTTAAAAGGACAGTTTTCAATTTATTTTTTCATATTTAGCTGTTTTTCTTTTTGCCACACCAGTTTTCACTTCATTAATTGGAGTTTTCATTAACATTATTGTCTATAGATTATTTTGCAGTTCATTTGCATTTTCAGAAGCATACATTTCACAACTAAATCATAAATTCCTAAGTTTGACATCTACAACACACTATTTTATAATTTATAAATGTGTGCCGCCTTCCTCACATTGCTGGCACATTCCTTTAGTATATGCATTTATCAGATGTGTATTTTCACTGCAAAAGTATCAAGTTTCAGGTTTCTTCCAGTGTTAAACGCTCTTGTAACATCATTAACAATTATTACACCAGGCAGATTTACTTTTTCATCTGTTACATGTCATAAATGTATTTCCACACTACAGGCCGCATAGTACACTTATTTTTTAATTCCATGCACAGTGTTACAGGTTTTTACATGCTGTGAAATCTCATTTTCTTTAGTAGTGTCTGGAACTGCATGAAATTTTTTTACTTCTATGTTTTGTCCCACAAAAACATTAATTTCATGGAAACATGTTTTTTTTTTTACTTTCACAAGTACACAGAGCAGTTTTCTATTACCTATACATTTTGTTCTTAAAAGATCAAATCCATTTCATGGGTACTTTTTTTTTTTTTTTTTACTTTCACAAGTGCGCAGAAGCCTGCTCCATAATGAAAAGGATTAATAGTCAGAAAAATGTTCTTTCCAGAGGTGAGTGGAGGAGTGGACATCCTGATCCTACCCAAATTATCTGTCAATGTGCATATCCTTTTGTCTTTTAGTTCTTGCCATTTTTGTTTTAATTCTTACCGCTGGATGTTTTTTTTTTTACTTTTAACATGGTGTATAACTGGATGCAGTTATTGAAGCATATGAACCTTGTATTGGCCTTTCTGTTGTCTCCTTAATATATTCCCATTCTCTGGCATTTTTGTCGTGATAATGCCATAATTTCTGTCTCCATGAGTCACTTGCAGCACTCAATATTTGCCTCTGGCAAGCATACTTTCCCTGTGGGACTTTCAGGATTGAAAAATTGAGATGAGTCCATATCAGCACAGGTTTTACACAGGAGTGTCATGCCTCCTGCTTACATACCTGTGTAGAAGTATAAGGAGTGGTAGAGAAAGAGAGAAAGCCTGAAAAATGCAACCACACCAAAGGGAATGGATAATGGGGAAGTACAATGGTCATTATTTGAAGATATACAGTTATGGCAAGTGTATTATTATTTTTAGCTAATCATTGTCCACTTATCTTCAGAACGCTTTTCCTCTTGAATACACTTCCACTAGAGTGTTATGTGTCTATCACCTCTCCCATTCTATAAAAACTATTTAGGAAGATAGGTTGATGGGGAAGGATGAAGAAAACACCAAAAAATGTACAAATAAAACCACATGCATGAGACTTCCATGTAAGGGATATGCATTTTATTTTAAAACTTGCTGGAATGCATAGTCCGACTTCCTTAGTTGCATGGTCTTGATATTCTTGAGGCATTTGTCGCGCACTTATTAATGCAAATTAGAGCTAAAGTAACAGGAGTGAAAATCTGATGTGTTGAATTTCCATTAAACAATCTTCAGTCTATTTTTTCCTGGAAATTACAACAATTTAAATAGATAACAGTGTGTAGAGAATTAGATTTTCTATCCATGTACATATGTTGAGTGACTGTTTGGTTGCTGTCTGAAAAGGTGACAGGCCTCCCAGTCTACTGAATGGTAGAACGTACTTACATCAATATTAGGAAATTAACAGAAAATGAAAGATCCCAAATGGTAATGTTCAAAGTTAACTTATGCTACATGAGAAAACCCTTAGCTGACAAGTTTAATTTTAAATTATGGTTGTCCATCCTGGCAATATGATGCCATCACGACAAAGTACAGAGTCTAGGTAGAGAATATGGATCATGGTAAAAAAAGTTAAAACACTAGTGTTAAAATAATATGTAAAGTATACATGAAGGGTGAAGGTATTTCACTTAGTTTGATTTACCTTTTCCTGTCATTTAAAATCACCAATATTTGAAACAAAGGGAAACCTTAATAATAAGGGGGATGAAAGGTATTGCTAGTCTAGGAGCAGATGGAAAGGGAAAAAGGAGGTGAGGAAAGAGAGACCGGGAATAAAGGGCCATGTGGAAGAATGTATGATGGTCATCATCTAAGGTAATGTATGGTATTTGACATAACCGTGATGTCAGACTAGAGCTCAACTTGTTTAATTCGGTCAGAGATGGTGAACTGGAATCAGCTCTTCACTCTGTGAGTCACTTTTCAAGAGGGAATGTATGGCTATGCAGGGTACCATGCAAAACCATCAGGATAATATAAAAATGTGTGCCTAGATTGGAAAGCACTTGCAGCTAAAACTTAAGATGTCATCACAATGATTGTACTTATAATTACAGTGGTACCTGCTAGTATAAATAAATGTTGTAGTTTACGATTTTAGTCACTTGATAGAAATTATCTGACCTCATAGCTATGATATAATTACAAAGAAAAATTCTGAATATCTTAGTGTTGTAGAAAGCTGCATGTGTGAACACAGTGACAGCTGTCGGTGAGCTGTCAAGTTGCAGAGTAATTTTCTGTAGTGGTTATACGATCCACTTTATTCTCACTGTCAGCAAAGGAAATGCCCTGTTAGCAGAAAAGCAAAAAAATGCATATGGAATATTAATATCTTTAAAATAATTGGTATTCCAAAATTGACCTCAACCCCACAGCATTGTAATAGTTGCATGCCTGTTCATCTCTACTCATGCACAAGACACTTCATTGAGCTGTGAAGGTGCACCTGAGAGAACAGCGGCAAATGAATCTTAGGGACAATCCCCACTGATGGTTCAGTATCAGGTCTAGCCATACACTGGTACTGACATAGATATTACAGAGAGAAAGAAAATGCATTCATGTATTTGATTATTTGATGCTTATGTTTTTATTTTTTTAATTTGTTTAGTATTACGATTTAAGATCTACGATCATCTAAATGAGTGCAGTCAGCTGGAATCTGTTAGAGATATTTTGTTAATACAACAATTGAATCCAATATCTGCTTTGTTTCCTACCTGTAGCGTCCAATAACTCCATAGAGGGCAAGGCAGTTGGCTGAATAGCTCTTTTCATCTTATCAACAGGTCTAGGAGACAGCAGAATTTTTTTCATTATTTTTGGAGTAAATTCTCATGAAGTAACAAAAACGAGCAGATTTTGGGACTTTTTTTTTAATAACAACATCTTTATTAAAGTATCACTTAAGACGCAGGCACACACAAATTAAAAGAAAATAAAACAAACCATATTAACATGTCTCATATTCATGCATTATCCATTGTATGCATGGTTTCTTTCTTTGTAACAGTTATTCACTCAAACATTGTTGCATTCCTGCCTTCCCTTAAATGTCACTTCTCAAACTTTATTCTGAATGTTTGCTTCCTACAAACTCTATTTGTGTCTATGTAATTTGTTCCTTCAGTTTTCTAAAGATCCCACCACTTGATGTTCTTCGTGTTTCATGGTTATCTGCCTGCAGGTAGCCCTTAGTCGGCCCGAATACCAGAGTCTTGGATACTGTCACGTCTTCCATGATGTCAGGTCGTCAGCCAATGCCATTAAATCAGCTTTTCTTTTTGAGCGGGAGCCCGAAGCAGAAGCAGTTCACAAGTGCCGATCGACCACTATCTGAAATTTTCGTTTATTGAGTTGTAAATCCTGAAGCCTTCTAAAGCTAAGTACCCCATTGGGGGATCCTTTTTTCTTGCTATAACCAATGTCGGAAAAGGTTAACAATTGTCTTGCCTGTGGAAAGCAAATACCTCACAGGGATTTTCATTCTTACTGCGTCACCTGTGTAGGCCCAGACCACGACGTTCCTCGTTGTCGGTTTTGTGCCTAAACGCCCGGACTATTCATCTTTGGGCTATCTTTGTTGCTAAATTCTTTCGCTCTTTTTCTCCGTATTCCGAAATGGCTTTGATAAGGCATCCGACTACCGATCTTCCGAAAAAACATAAAGATAAAGACAGAGACAGACTGCATAGGTCCAAAACTGCCAACAAAGCTTCTGTTAAGCTAGTAGCCAGTCTGCCGGTACTCAGTGAGGCCCCTTCCCAGCCCCTGATGCCCGCTTCTACAGACTCGCAGGCCTCTGCTGAGGCACATTCAGAGTTCGGTATGCCGCGAGATGCTTCTTTGACTATGGAACCTGCGGATGTCTCTACCTTGGATGGGTCCAGAGCTGCTGGGCAGGGACCAGCTTTTGAGGGTGTATTCCAACCTACCGATGTTCGAATTAAATTGACAACTTCGTTTTTAGCTAAAACTACCGATGTTCTGAGGCCCAGAGTATGCACCACGCCTAGAAAATCGACGACCAAAATGCATGCTCAAGCTCCCATGCCGCAAAAACAAATGCTTAGAATGGCTGAAGACCTTATTACCCTAATAAGGGGAAGCCAGCCTTCCCCTGCTAAGAGGCAAAGAATTGAGTTACTTTCAGATTCTACAGACCAGGAGTCCGATGACTCTGACCCTTCTGATTATCAGGACATGCCCTTATCAACCAGTGAGGATTCTGATGCAGAGGAATCAGTTCCTCTGCCTCCCCTCCAGAGGACTTTTATTTTGGTGAAATCTTGCATACTTTAAGAGAGCATTTCCGCTGGGAATGCCAGGACTACCCTCAATCCAAAAAGAGACTCAGAATTTTTAGAGTTGACTCAGCACAGGCCTCTAGCTGTACCCCCTGTCCAGGATGTGGTAGATGATGTTTTTATGGAATCCAGTCTTACTCCAGATATTTTACCCCCGGCCCCTAGGAAGTCTGACAGGTACTACAGAGTACCTGATTCCCACAAATTTCTGTTCAAGAATCCTGCTGCGGATCCAGAGACCATCTCCCAGTGACCTAAAGGTATTAAGGCTACTACAGCCAAAAATCCTACCCCTTCAGACAGGGATTCTAGAGCTTTTAACAGATGGGGTAAAAAGGTATATACCTCTGCTACTCTTACCATAAGGGCATTGAATTTCCAGTTCCACATGTTGAAGTACCAGCAGCATATTATGGAACTAATCAAACAAACAATGGTGTTACTTCAGACTGTGCAGAAAATAAAGATTTACAAGAGCTAATGTATTCTGCAAACCAAGTTAGTAAGCATACTTTCTAGTGTGGCTTTGTTGTCCTAGAAGCATCTTGCAGGGCTGCAGTCACTGGGTTTGTACTGAGAAGGCATGCTTGGCTGAAGGAACAAACCTTGCCAGACCATGTCAAATCAAAATTATTAGATGCTATTTTAAATAAGGACTGTTTATTTGGCACCAAAGCAGAAGAGGTTCTTAAAAAGATGGAAGAAAAAGCTAAATCCATGCAAACTGTTAAAGAATTCTTACAAGTGCAACCACCTAGATTCAGTAGGCATTGGCCTTCAAAAAGCTGGTCCTTTCCAGCCCCTTCCAGGCCTTCTCAGACCAAACCCAGAGGAAACAGGCCACCCAGACTACAGTCTCAGGGTATGCAGAGATCTAAACAATGGAGTGTTCCAACCTCAAAATCAGGAAGTGGTAAGCTGCCCCCTTATGGAAAAAGTTCACAATGACTTTGCAATTATCCTTCCCAGCCCTGTCCAATTACTTGTGCCCTTAGGAGGAAAACTTGCCCTTCATGCAAAAAACTAGATGTCCATTACTCAGGACAGATGGGTCCTAAACATTGTGTCCCAGGGGTACAGATTCTCCTTCTATACTCTGCCACCCCCTAGCAGGTTTCCAGACCTTCCTCCAAACCAGTGGGCAGAGGCTCAAAAGCAAGTACTTTCCCTGCTCAATATCAGAGCTATTCAGCCTGTTCCAGTAGAACAAAGGGGCAGGGTTTCTACTCCAGACTTTTCCTGGTGCCCAGAAAAGTGGGCTCTTGGTGCCCAATCCTGAATCTATCAACTCAGAAACACCTTTCTGGTGGTTCCAAAATTCAAGATGCTTACCCCACAACAACTTCTTCCCATGCTAGCCAAGGATGCATGGTTGGTCACTCTAGACTTAAAAGAAGCTTATCTGCACATCCTCATAAGGGAGTCTTGCAGAAAATATCTTCACTTCAGGGCAGGCTCTATGCACTATCAGTTCTCTGCACTTCCCTTTGGCTTATCTACTGCGTACAGAGTATTCGGAATGTGCCTGGCTCTAGCAATTGCATACTGCAGGCAGAGAAATATCCAAATTTTCCCATACTTGGGCGACTGCCTGATTCAGGCGGACAGTCAGGAATTGCTACTTCAGCACCTGGCATTTGTAAAAAAAACCTTCTCACTTCATTGTGGTACACAATCAATGAGATGAAATCACATCTGGTACCGAGTCAAAAGATTGTATTCTTGGGAGCAAGCTTGGACACAACTTCCCAGATGGCATTTCTCACCTCAGAACAACAGGTCTGTCTGACAAACTACTTCAAACAAATGGCCAGCAGAACCCAGATATCTGCAAGACAAATACTGCAAGTCCTAGGGTTCATGGCCTCATGTATTCTGCTAATTCCATATGCAAGACTACATATGAGGAAACTTCAATGGTACTTAAAAAGTCTTTGGTGCCAGCATTCTCAGGACCTGGAAACAGTCATTCCAATCATAACTTCTCTAAGGGCAGAGTTCCTTTGGTGGGAGAAGCATGCAGCCACAACAAGGGACTGCTTTTCACTCAACCCCTCACCTCCCAAACCCTGATAATATTCACATCAGACTATGCATGGGGGGCTCACATGGCAGGAAAATGCATTCAGGGACACTGGAGCCCAGCCCAGATTCTCCTGCACATCAGTCAAAAAGAGATGCTAGCTGTAGAGAATGCTCTGACAGCCTTCAAATACCTAATCCTTCCAGGACAACTGCTCATAAAAGCAGACAACACCACAGTTATGTGGTACATAAACAAGCAGGGGGAAAACACTCTTACCCACTCTGCAGGTTAGCCCTGTGGTACACAGCCTTGTGCAACCAAGTGCATCTACAAGCTCAATTCCTGCCAGGCAAACAAAATTAACTGGCAGACGACTTAAGCAGAAATATCCTAGACCCACACAAGTGGAAATTGGAGCCCAACACCTTCAACCTACTGATCCAGAGGTGAGGGACACCGGAGGTGGATCTATTTGACTCTCCCAAGAACCAGCAGTTGAACAAATCCTGCACCAGGAACCCTCGCAGCAGGGCCTGGAAGGTGGATGCCCTATCCTTTCAATGGGAAAACCTCTCCATTTATGCCTTTCCCCCTCTGCCCCTCCCCTCCTCTCAAAAGTATTACTCAAAGGTAAAACAGGACAGGCCAAGGGCAATTCATATTGCCCCAGACTGGCCACGCCAGCACTGGTACCCCTCTTGCGCAGTCTGACAGCAGTGCCACCCTGGCACCTTCACCAGACTCCTACCCTGCTGTCACAGCAGGAGTGACAGATTTTGCATCCACAATTGCAATTCCTACAACTAGCAGCCTAGCTTATCCCCTGAATACTCCCACCAGCAACTCTCAGCAAACAGGTGCTTGACGTCATTCTTGAAGCCAGAAGACCTAGTACTAGGAAATCCTGTGCTGAAAAGTGGAAATGATATTGTTCTTGGAATCAGTCTAAAGGGAAGGACACAGCTGTGCCCTCCTTACCTCGTATCCTGGATTACCTAGCAGAGCTATTCAACAGAGGCCTGTCCTTCTCCTCCATTAAGATTTATGCCTGTGCCATCTCAGCTCATTGTAATACTGAGCCACCTCTATTTTCTCACCCTCTCATCAAACAGTTTCTGAGAGGGGCTAACAACTTACGGCCCCCTAGGAGAGCACCCACCCCTGCCTGGGACCTTAACTTTGTACTGGAAAAGCTCACACTACTCCCTTTTGAACCTGCAGCTTCAGCAGAGTTAAAATTCCTCTCTTGGAAAACAGCCTTGCTTTTAGCCGTAACTTCAGCAAGAAGAGTGCCTGAGCTACAAGCACTAATGGCTGTGGAACCCTTCATTATTTTCCATGCTGACAGGGTTTCCCTCAGGACTAACCTGTCCTTTATGCCTAAGGTAGTGTCCAGTGTGGCTCTAAACCAATCCATCCATTTACCTGCTTTTTCCCTAGCCCTCAGAATGAAGGGGAAAGGATCCTGCTCTCCTTTGACGTGCACAGACAGCTCAGATTCTACCTTGACAGGACTAAACCCTTCAGAAAATCTGACCAGCTGCTAGTCAGCTTTGCTGCAGGGGCAGAGAGGGTAAGGCCATTTCAAAGCAAACTATTTCCAAATGGGTAGCACATTGCATTAATTTCTGCTACAAGCACCATGGAAAACCTACCCCACAGGGGATCAGACCACATTCTGCTAGGGTTACTTCCACCTCTACAGCATTTCTCAGGGGAGTCCCTACCAGAGACATCCTGGAAGCTGCAACCTGGAGTTCTGTACACATCTTCACCAAGCATTACCATTTACCAATCTTTTCTAAATCCAGAGCTGGATTTGCTACAGCAGTCTTGCAAGGCCTACTAGCCAGCCATAACACTTCTTGACTGCCTCCACCCTTCCTTAGCTTTGGGAATCAACCCAAGTGTGATGACTGCAATAGTGAAACACGAAGAACATAGTGCAGTTGTGTACACTTGCCATAAATGTAGATGTTCGTTTGTATTCACTGTTGCAGTCCTGGTTTCCCTCCCTCCAGCCCCCTGACTTTCTCTATCTTTCTACCTCTCCTCTCTATGGCCATTCCTAATGGCATTGGCATTTACCTTTTACTGGTGGAGTTCCCCACCATATACTAGCTTCCTATTTTTGGGGGCTCCTGACATTTGGGGCAAAAAAAACTGATGTAATGGCATCGGCTGCCTGTTTTATACCCTTGACAATCTGACATCATGGAAGAAGTGACAGCATCCGACACCGAAATCTTAAGACTCTGGTATTCCAGCCGACTCAGGGCTACCTGCAGGCAGATAACCCAAGTGCGTTGACTGCAACAGTGAATACACGCGAACATCTACATTTATGGTAAGTGTACACAAGCGTACTTTCTTTGATTTCCTTTACAGTATTCAGTACTTGGATTATAGTTGGTTTAGATTTTGATTTCCACTTTCCAGCAGTTGCTTTTTGGCAGCCAGTAGCATTGAACGTAGTAGGGCCTTATTGTGTAGAGGCAGTTCAGATTCTGTGTTCTAGATGAAAAGAATCATTTCCTTAGCTACAGCCATTCAGAATTTGGAATTTTGAGTACTAATCTTGAAGGAGCTGCAGGCTAGTTCATTGCCAGAAGCAGAAGCCATTCAGAAGATTCTTGAATTCTGATCTTATGGGAAATGTTAATGGCTTATGCCTTTGTTCAGTTTATAGAAGGACTTTGAGAAGTAAAGCTTTTTGTTTATGACATAATTGCTAGGATGAGTTTTGATCTAACAGTAGCACAAATGCTTAGGGGGAGTGTAGACAATTTTAAAGGGAAGGTCAAGAAAACTGTAACAGGAAGACTAACCATTGCACTCCTAGGAACAAAAGAGCACAAGTTTTGCTGTTTTTTTTTCCAGTCAGAATCCAGTTTAGTGTCATTGGATACTTATCCTTTGGGATGTAAATCCATTAGAAAAAGGATTAAATACACAAGGGCAAAAATTTTTAAAATGTTTCGTTATAGGTCCATAGGTAAGTACTAGGCTAGCTGCCCTTGCGGGCCAGTTTAAGCCCAGCCAGTTTCCCTTTTTGTGCTCAAAATAAACTATCCCATTTACTTATAGATTGGCCTTACCCATCCCATGGTCAATAATTATATATTACCCCTAATGATAATAACTGGCATCATACTGTAGATAATATGAGGGAACCCTTGCAGGGGATAAAGCATTTAGAAGCTGCCTCTGTCCATTAGTAGTACAGGAGGAATTCCGGGGGTAAATTTTCTGTTTTCCATCCATAGATTTAAGTTGTGCTTGAATATGGACAGGGATGGACTTTGTTTTATGTGGATGGGGAGTCTGATCCACAGCTGAAGTATCCTCTGCAAGATATACCTGTCTCTCCAAACCATTCTGTTGATGTTGCAAAACAGGTTCAGAACCCTAAACCAAGTATTTTGATGCCATTTGAATGGCAAATGTTTAGTAAATCCATCAGTAATGTGTCGGAGGATGCCTTGCATGCCAGACACGTCACCTCTTAGCAGTCTGTAGGATACTGAGTACAGTAACAGGGCTTTGAGTTGGTTCATGTAGGATGTGTTGTTTAGGCCTTGGATCCTTTCAGTGAGGTACCTCTGTGGGCATTCCAGTTGTCGCATGTGTCTGGACAGATACATGCCAAGGGGGCATTATATTCAGTGTTTGGCCAAATGAGGTCTGAGTAAAGGGGGACAATGACATCCCTAGATCTAGACGCAATCCCTTTGTTTATAAGCTGTGCAGTGTAGAAGGACTTTCTTACAACAATGGCCACATGGTGGTCAAAAGTCAGGTCACTGCCCACATAAGTTCCCAAATCCTGAACTACTGGGTCAACTTTTATGGGCATTATTGTTAATGTGGTGGTTCCCTGGGGTAGATGACTTTCCAGAGGATACAGTAATGCTTTTTTTGGCGTTTAGTTTGTGCATGATTTCTGACACCAGTTATGTATTTGAAACAAACTTTCCTGCAGGATGGCAAAGTCATTTGGGGATTCAATGACTGCTCCTAGCTTACAATCATCTGCAAACTTAATCAACCAGAAGCCTTTGGCGTTGAACTTTACTTCAGAAAAGTAGATGCTAAACAGGAGAAGTCCCAGCACAGAACCCTGGGGGACTCCACTGGGGACTGGTCTCTTTGTGGAGGTAACTTCCCCTATTATGATCATCTGCATCCAATCTGTGAGCCAGTTCGCATTCCAGTGGGTGGCATAAAGGTTTATTTCCAGTTTAGAGTTTCTACTAAGCATAAGTGAGAAATTGTGACAAAAGCTTTAACCAGGTTGAGGTATGTGGTGTGTACCATTCTGCCTTCATCCATTGCTTTGGTGACATTTTCAAAAAAGTCCACCAGGTGGAGTAAGCATGACATGCCCTTGATGAATCCAAACTGAAATGGGTCCAGTGTTGGAGGTTCCCTATGTCCTGGTTGATTAATTCCATAATAAACCTCTCCATGGCTTTGCATATGTGGCTAGTCAGACTTCTGGGTCTGTAATTGCCTGTGTCTGTGGAAGTTCCTCCCTTATGCAACGGAATAGCTGTAGCTGTTCTCCATTTTCTTAGTACAAAGTCTGCATAGAGGCTGAGTATGAACAGTGTAAGTAAGGGTACAGTGCCTACTCCTCAAAATATGCAATTTTCCCCAAGGTGATGATGTACTTTCCTCTTCCAGCTTGAATGATGCATTGGGAAAGATATGGAGGATGCAAACATGCATAGTAAATTGAACAGATATTTGCTTTCATGGACGTAATTCTTAAAAAATAAAAAGCTTGCATTTTGAAGCTCACCATTTAAGACATATGCAATATTAGTCTGTGCAATTAAGTTTATATTAGTTAGAATTTTTTCTAAAGTCAAGATTGCAATCTTAGAGCATTTATGTGCCATAAAGCAGGCAGACATTCAGAATACTATAGTGATCCATTTTATGCTGCAAATAATGTGAGACACTAGTTAAAAAATTGTCAGCTATATATCATAGGTAGGGACTGGGCTATCAGCCCAAGGGCCTACGCAAGCCTAGCCAACAAGGTTCCCTGGCTTACGCCACCCAAGAAAGTTATTTTCCTGTGCCACTGTCGAGCAGAGACACAGAAGTGATCCCCAGGGTGTATTTCCTATTTCCCATCCACTCATCAAGATTTTTCTTGAAGAGTGCTAATGAAGAACTTTGCTTGACATAGATGGGTAGCCTGTTCCAGAGTATGGGAAGCCTCTGGGATAAGAATCTATCCCTCCAGCATGTTCTGTTTATTGTGGTGACAAGGTTTAGGTCCCTAGATCGTGTAGCTCAGAGGGATTGGAATTTCTTTAGGTGTAGCATGTCCAACAGCTCTGAGTTTGACATAGCTTTATATGTTAGGCAGAAATAACCTCTGAGTAGTCAATATGCTATGGAGTAAAGCTGGAGTTTTTTGAGGCGGTCAGTGTAGGGCATTTGTTTGAGTCCAGTAATCCTCTTTGTGAGGTACTTCTGTGGCCTTTCCAGCTCCTGCAGATGTCTTGTGAGGTACATTCCAAAAGGGGCATTCTACTCTATAGTGGGTCTAATGAGTGTCGAGTAGAGGGGAACGATGACCTCTTTTTTCCTGGATGAGAACCCTTTTGTGTGCCACGTAGAATGACTTCCTGACTACTGTGGCGATGTAACTATCAAAGGAGAGACTACTGTCCACCTGGGTCCCAAGGTCTCTTATCATGCATTCGGTGTTAAGTAGATTGCTGCCTATGTGGTAGTTCATGGGTACAGAGTTTTTACCAAAGGGGATGACACTGCACTTTTTGGCATTGAGCTTGAGGCTATGGCTCTGACACCAGGCATCTGTCTCAGAGAGGCCCTTCTGTAGGATGTTCACATCATTTGGGGACTTGACTATGGCTCCTAGTTTGCAGTCATCTGCGAACTTTGTTAGCCAGAGGCCTTCTGTGTTAGCCTGTACTTCAGAGAAGTAGATACCAAACAGGAGCGGTCCCAGGATGGAACTTTGGGGTACTCCACTTGTCACTGGTTTGAGGTCAGATTTGGAGTCTGCAACTTTTACAATGTGGGTTCTGTCAGTGAGCCAGTTGGCAACCCATCTTGTGATGTAGGGATTTATGCCTAGTTTATTGAGTTTAGCTATAATTCCAGAATGGGGGATGGCGTCGAAAGCCTTGGTGAGGTCAAGATAGGCTGTGTGAAACACCTTACCCTCATCTACGGCTTTGGTGACTTCCTCAAAGAAGTCGATCAGGTTCAGGAGGCATGATCTGCCTTTCACAAACCCGAACTGGGTGGGATCCAAACATATTAAATCTTCACTGGAAATGTTGACAGACAAAAGAAAATAATATAGCAAGAAACCGATATATTCCTAGATATAAGATGTACTAATGCCAAGATAAGTGGTATAGTATGCCATAGCAGCCCGCTGGGGCTCAGGCAAGGTGTTTGCCTGTGACTGTAGTAACCTGTTCCTGGGTTTGGGAATGGGATGAGGTTGACGATTCAAGTCTGACGGGGAAAAGACATGGCTATCTACTCCAGTATCTCTGCCATAAAAACTTCTTGCATGGTTTGGATGATTGGCCTTTAGTTTCATGGCACTACACACACACACACACACACACACACACACACACACATATACACACAGAGTATCATGTTTTTCTATTATTTAGGCAAGAAATAGTTTAGTTTATGATATGCAATTGAAGCACACTGGATGCACTGTGAATGCATTATGGGAAATAGTGGTTTGGGTAGCACAGTGTTTCAGATGTTAATACTGATGCTCCATAGTTCTTTTATCTTTAGTTTGTTTCCCAGCAAGCATGTCTTCTCTTTAGTGCCTGCATGTCCTCTCTGTCCATGTATTTTTTTTCCCGGTGTTTCATTTTCCACCTCCATCAAGAGATATTTTAAGCCAATTAATTCTCTAAGTAGCCAATAGATATGTATATGGTATGTGAGTGTGAGTGTGCGTCCTTTGGAGTAGCATCCCACCCAGGACTGATTTTTCTGCTTTACATCCAATTTTTGCTAAGGTAAACTTCAGCTTGCCGTTGACGCTGAAAAGGATAAGTGGGTAAGAAGACAAATTAACCCAGCGAGGTTTCAGAAACAAGCCACTTGTTTGTGAAATGTTATAAGTAGAATGATACAGTGGTACAGTAGTAAACATTGCTGCCTTATAACACATGTTTAGTGATTGAGTTCATAGCTGTTGTGCCATCAGTATTGCATCTGCATACCTTTTCCGTGTTCATGTGGATTTTCTCCAGAATGTCTATTATCCTTCCACATTCAGAGAATTGCTACTAGTGGCGTCCCACAAGGCTCAGTCCTGAGACATCTCTTGTTCTGTATATATTTCTCGGAGGTACAGGCCAACATGGAAGGACTGTGGCTGACCAAGTTCACAGATAACTGCAAACTGGGCGCCATAATCGACTCTCCAGCCGACACGAGCATTAAGTACAGAAGCAGTAATTAGGGACCTGGGGACTCAAGTTGATAGCAATCTCTCATGTGACAACCACATGGCCAAAGTGGTTAGAAAAACATTTTATATAGCCCACCTAATCATGAAGGGATTCACA